>NC_141906.1:35887781-36190811 GCF_057802395.1 Ceratotherium simum simum
TCATTAATCTGGCAAACACTTCCCTACCTTTTGTCACCATCTTGATATTCCAGTTGTCCTGGAAATGTTTTTGGATCTGCCCTCCCCCAGCTCCCACCACAAAACTAACCCTTCCCTCTGCCCCAGCCCAGATCTTCCCGGGGCACCCCTTCCTGTTTCAACTTTCTCCCACACTGGACTCTGAGCTCCTTGAAGGCAGGGACTTTGGTACCTAGATCTCCACCCAGGCAAATGTTTGAGAATAAATGAATGGAAGGGAGGGAGAAAGAGAGAAAGAAGAGGAAAGGAGGTAGAGAGAAAGAAGGAAGGGAGGAAGGAAATAGACTTAAAGTGTAGCTTATGGGATATTGCTTAAATGATGCCACACCGTGTCCAGATAACAAATATTGAGTTACAATTGAGTTCCTCTTGACTTAGTGAAGGGTGAAAGAACTAAGTCATCGTGGTGTGATAACCAGGTTGCTGTGTCTGGGAGAAGGGAGGAAATATTCATGTGACAGAGATGGATGTGTTTTGCTCACGGAGGTAAGAAGATAGATGATATTCTGGGTGGCAGCCTGACAAACCCCGTCCTTTCCTGCAGAAATGACATCGTTTCTGAGGAGCACCCATCCATGGCCGAGAAGGCTTAGGGGAGTGCTACAGGCCTTGTTCTGGTCAGAGCTTTGTCCTTGGTTTAGGGTATCAGAGACTGGCTAGTACTAGGGCTACCAAAATCACAAATTAGGAATGTTCTTAGGGACCACTGAATTGCAAATACTCATTTTGCAGAAGAGATTGCTGAAAACCAGAGAGATTAAGTGCCTTGCTCAAGGTTACATGGCCACTTAGTAGCAGAAGAAGGTTTTATACTCTGTGTCCCAATGTGCCTTCCCCTGCAATGAGACAGGACCCTGACACACACTCATTCATCATTCATGGAAGGTTATTGGTATTTTTCATTACTTAGATATTTGACTCTAAGAAACACAGAACTATTTAATCGGCATTGATTGTATGACTCTGTGTAAGTCACTGGATTGTAAAGGCAGCTTGGTATTCAAGCAAGAATACAAGCTTTGGAGCCAGCTGGACTTTATTTTATATTCCTGGCTCTCCTGCTATCCCAGACGACTTTGGGCAACTTATTTGAGCTTTGATTTCCTTTAAGAGCTCTTCCCCCTCTCACAAATGTGTGTTTGGGGGGAATGGAGGTGAAAGGGTGAGGGCTGGGGTGAATCAAATTGATGTGACATTTATTAAAGGACAAAGAAAGACTTGGGGTCTCCAGGGCTGGGGTCTAGAACAGGGAATCTTCACATGAGATAACAGAAGAGGGGCAGGCTGGTGAGGAAAATGTAGAAGAGTGAATAGCAAACCCCTGAGGGACCTACCATCAAGACAGGAGCCTGAACCAGTCAGGGAAGAGCCAGTTCTGTTCCAGTAGCGGGCTCCACCTGAGCTGGGGAGTGGCAGTGCAGTGCGGCATCTGGGAGTGCAGTGTGTGTGGGCGGTCCTGAATGCTTGTTTAGAGCAGTTGAAGTATCAAGCCTTAAGATGCATCTAGAAGATCAATAGGAAGGTATGTGCAAATAATTTATTGAGAATAAATTTTAGTGGCTATCAATGTGTCCCCTTAAAATCAATTGTACAAAAAATGTCACATCACTTAATTTTCTAAAATCAAATTAAACACAACTTTGAACATAACTTTAAACACAACTTTGATCTCAGGAAGCTGAAGGAAAATCCAATCTCAGTAAACGTTGGAGTTTGCAGCCCTGAGGGTTCCAGTAGTTTTCTGCAGAGTATAGCCCCTCGGGAATTTAGGCCACATCAGCCATGCTTAAAAAGGTAGTTGCCAACGGCCTCATGACCTTTCTGATTTCAGTAATTCTGCTTCTTTTATATCACATTGGGCACCTGGGCCTTTGCGAAGGCCAGAGTCCTGGTAGCCAGGGTCCAGGCTTCTTGATCTCCCAGCCTCGACAAAGGTTCTGCTGCCTTCAGTGGGTGGGGGGCCCAATTGAAAGGCTGAGAGTTTCCCAAGATACCTAGGACTTGCAGGTCCAGACCCGTCTGTCCTTCCTCCACGGCCTTCCAGAACCTTCTCTCATCTCTGCCTCTCTAATTTTGTCTCTGACTCTGCCTTTCCTTTCACTCTCATTACAATGCTAAAAGCCTTTTGTTTCTTTCTCTGTCTAAACAATGAGTATAATCACCTTAAAGAACTAGCTTTCATAAAAGCCAGGAAGAGCAGGTTCCCCTGGGGTGAGGGAACAACAAGTTTGGCCTCCTCCTTAGAATGGGGACAGGATCAGAAAGAGACTGTCACTAATAGCCCCCATTCTTGCCATCTGTCCATTTTTCCACTTCAGAGGAAACAAAACACAATTAATAGCTGGGTAAATTATCTTGACACAATCAAGTGCCAAAGTTTTGAACGATTTATTTTTTTTAATTGTGGTAAAATACACATGACAAACTTTACCATCTTAACCATTGTTAAGTGTACAGTTCAGTATTGTTAAGTATATTTACATTATTGTACAACCAATCTCCAGAACTTTTTCATCTTGCAAAACAGAAACTACTCATTAAACAACAACTCCCTATTGCCCCCTCCACCTAGCCCCTGGCAACCACTATTCTACTTGCTGTTTCTATGAATTTGATTACTCTAACTACCTCATGTAAATGGAAGCAGAGTATTTGTCTTTTGTGACTGGTTTATTTTATTTAGCATAATGTCTTCAACGTTCCTCCATGTTGTGGCATGTGTCAGAATTTCCATCCTTTTTAAGGCTGAGTGATATTCCATTGCATGTATATACCACGTTTTGCTTATCCATTCATCCATCTATGGGCACTTGAGTTGTTTCACCTTTTGGCTATTATGAAGAATGGTATGAACATGGGTGTGCTGAATGATTTAATTTTAACACAGTTGAGAAGTATTTTTATAATAACATAATTTTTGGACACTCACATTCCAGAGTTCAGGTATTCTGTGAAACCCCATGGAAGTGTTTCATGAGGTGACCCTTAAGGGATAGTGGTTGGAGAAGAGATTGAGAACATCGGTTATTTTCCAGGCCCAAAGGTGTAGCTCAGAACACCTACCTCTCAGGACTGTTGGGAGGATTGAAGAAAGTCAATGAATATAAGCACCAGGCACACAGTAGGCACTCTGCTTGAACTTGCGCTGCTCTGAGTGCGGAGGGCTGGGAGTACATGGGACCTACGGTTGCTTACAGCGTATCAAGTATTCTGAAAACGATTAGACTGCAGATTCTGCTTTCTGTATAGTCAAAACATTTAAAATACCATTAAACCTCTGCTTTCCCAGCTCTGTGGGTTCCTGCAACCTACAGCTCACAAAATTTCAGTGTCTGCAGGGGTCCATAATATACTCCAGGCCCGACGCAGCGCTGCACATGTCTCCATGAAGTGATTATGGGCAAGATCCCGGGGCGGCTCGCCTCTTATTCCGAGATGGCAATTTTGCATGACATTTCTCTCTCCCCTTGATTATATATTTTTGTTCCCTGCGATCATTTTTTCATGGGGATGGAGGGGGTCTGTTAGAGTTCTGTAATCTAGTTTATGTAGATTTTTGATTTTTAGATTTTTATCCTACAGGCATCTAGTGAGCAGAAAAACATAAGCTCCCGTGTTGCAAGGGGTGAAGAGGAGAGAAGGAAGAGAAAGGGCATTTGTTAGCAGACTCCATTTATCAAGCACCTCCTTGTCCTAGAGCCTGGGCTGGGTCCTAAGCTCCACGATCTCTCAACTGTCAATGCTGCCTGAGAATCAGCCAGGTCAAATGACTTGATTTAGTGTTCAATAACACTCAGGAAATGCTAGTGTCAGGATTGGAACCCAGCCCTGACTGGCTCTTGAGTCTGTGCTCAGGTCACTGCAGGATTTTTATGCAGCCCCTAAAAGCCAGGTGCTATCTAGGTCCAGGAAATATACAGGTCATAAGACTGGTGGCTGGAATTTGCATTCCAGGAAAGACTATGCTCCTCTATTGCCCATGACTCTATCTCCAGGCAGAAGTGACTTCCACAGGGTAAAGGGTTCTGGGAGCTTAAAGAAGAACATAATCTTATCCATTAGGCTAGTTAGAAAACTGTATAAACCTGAAGAATTTGTAGGAAGGAGGGCATTCTAGGAGGAGAGAGTTGCTTAATCAAAGTGAGAAAACCTCAAATGAGATAATTGAGACTGAAGACAGGAGCTGGTTCTCACAAAGGCTGTGGTGAGGACCAAGCTTCCTCCTAGCCTGTGCTTTGCCGTATCTGAAAGAGATGTTGGTGTGGGCGTCTGTGTTTAATGCAATGCTGAAGCTACCAGGGATGAAGTTCAGAATCTTGCCCTGGATGCCATGTCATGTGACTGACAGGAAGCAGGAAATCCAGATTGAGCAAAAATGAAATAGGGGAGGGGGGTGGCTGTCCCCAGTAGATCCCTCAAAAGAGCTCCTGTTTGGTACTTCAGGCACGCCATCGTGCCTAAAACTCTGATGGCTCTCCTCTGTGTATGGGGTGAGTTCAGCCTCCTTAGCCTGGCATGCAGCTGCTTTCACAAATATCCTCCCAGGTTCCCCTCCCTCCCCCACAGGGATTGGAGGATGGTCCCCGAGGACTTGAGCCTCTCAAACCTCCCAGCCTGGCTGTAGCATCTTTCCTCCACCTGCACCCACTTCCCTCTTTCCATCTGCACAGGGGGCATCCCTAATTCATTTCTTAAGACTAACTCAAAATTCTCTTCCTTAGTAACACCTTCCTCCTCTCTGCTGGGCAGAGCTAGGCTGGCTGTTCCCTCCCAAATGCTCCCACCACATGTTGTTACAGTTAACTTTTATGAAGATTCATAGAGTATGCTACTGTAATTATCTGTGTCCAAGTTTGTCTGCTCACGGGCGTTGTGCACCTCCAGAGCTTAGGAGGAGTTTATGGAACAAATGAATGAATGGGTGAGGGAGCGGCTGAGTGAATGAGTGACTTCTCCATGCCCACAGCCTGATGCAAGATCTGCACCAGTGGCAAGTGAGTAGGGGAGTGAATGTGTGAGATAAGAGTGAAGAAATGAATAAGTGAGTTAGCAGTGGGACGAGAATTGGATCTCTGCTCTGACCAATACTCTGTGACCACAGGTGGACACGGCAAGTGACAGGCATAGGGACACTTTCTTGAAACAGCTGCTGTAAACCTGCCATAGAATTTAGTGAGTGACAGATGGTACTCAAGCAGCTTCTCAGGGGGAAAAAATCAATTGACCTAAAAAAACACCCAAAAGAGGATTAAAATCTTAAAAGACAGCATGTGCCTGTACAATTCTGTGTCTGAGGCTTTCAGCAGGTACCTCATGGAAATCTCTGGTATGTGTTTTTTCCTCCATTTTCCCTTTCATGTAGAACAACATTCTCCAAAGCAGTGTCCCTGTCCAGTAATATATATCAGGCAGCCACATTCTTCCCCTTAGCTGCACAGATAAATCATAGCCCTGCATACTGTGGGGAACAGTACATTTCAGTAAAGGCAGCCTGGGGGAGGAGAGAAAGGCCACCCCAGCCTTTGCAGAGATCTGGGTGCAAATCCAAACTAGACCACTTAACAAATTAGGGAATCCTGGACCAATTTACTTAATGTGTCCTTATCTATAAAAAGCAGGAAGAACATCCCCAGCTGTCACCGTTGTGAGGACCAAATGGCCTTTAGCAGATGATCCTTAGGTGAGTGGGGTGAAGGCAGCAGGGAACGCAATCTGGAGAAGCAGGACATGAGTCGCGGTCTTATAATTTTGGAAAGCTCTCATAACTTTGTAAAAGGGTTTTCGTATTTCCCATTTGTTCTTTCAAACAGACCTGTGATGCAGGCCCCCGGTGTGGGAGTTTAAAGCATGAGCATAAACAATCTCAGATCTGGAACTGCTGCCATGCTGTTAATTTTCTAGGCATCATACACACCTCCATCTTCCTCTTTCATTTACTTCCTTGAATTTCATTCATTCATTCATTCAACTATTCCTTCATTCATCTAATCATTAATTAATGAGTGCATGACTCAGTCATTCATTTATTCTCTCCTTCATTTATTAAACATATAGTATATTAAACATATACCTCCTCTGGGACAGGCACTATAGCAGGCACATGGGACACAGACACACTCCCAATCTTCACAGAGTTCACGTTCCATCGAATGACAAGACATATGCGCACACTCATACGCATAATTATAAACACAATGTCAGGTGCTATAACAGATGTGTGAACAGGGAGTTACGGTAGCAGGGAGGGGTGTGTGATTAAATGCTGCCTAGAAGAAGCAAGGCAGGCTTCATGGAGAAGGTGATAGCTGAGCTCTAGTTTCATCTTCAGTGGCCAGTACCAGTGGGTCCTTAGAAGATCTCTTTGCTGGTGGCCTCGTTTAGTTATGCAATTATAAGGCAGGGCATTCAGCATCCATTGCCCTGGGGAAAGAATGAAGTAGAAAATTTTATGGCCTTTGTCATGTAGGGCTGGGTGCTGGGGACATGACACATTAATTTGCAAAAGGATATCAGAGCCTTCAGAGGATAGAGGGAGCATGACCCCAATCCCCCCGTTTCAGAAATTAAAAGTAGAAAAATCTTGGCCAAGATTTGCTAAGGAGAATTCCCCAGGAAACTGGGGAGGGTGGCTGGTGACCCTGGCTCTGCACAGGACACAGGGGTGTAGAAGAGCCCTGGGTCCAGCACTGCCAGGGCTGAGGCTGGGAGCTCCTCAGGACTCAGGAATCTTCACTCAGTGTCGTGTTCATGCAAGCAATAGATGAGCATCAAGCATGGACATTGAAAGCTGTAACCTTGGAGTTAGTACAGGAGACCCCCATGGAACTAGCAGGGGTCCAGCAAACTGTACAGTCAGGGTCTGTTCAGGGAAACAGGAACCATCCCAATCTTAATATGGGGAATTTGTTATGCAAATGATGGAGCAGCTGAGAAGCCAAGTGGAGCACTGTGGGGTGACCTCGAGATTAACAATAGCAGAAAAATCAAGGGGAGGGAAGTAGGAGGTGTTATCTGACCCAGGAGTCTGCTGCAGAGAGGAAGGGGAAGAAACACTCCTTCTTCCATTCACCTTCTTTCTAATCTCCCACTAGTGCCTCCCATTGGCTGAAGCCATTTAGAAGCCAGCTGACATAGAGACCTGGAAAATCCTGCCTGCTGTAATCAGCCCCTCCACCTTACAATTCAGAGCAGAGCAGGAGTAGGGTGAGAATGGGGCTGAAGGCAAACAGACTGAAGCTGGCTCACAAGAGCATTCTTGGGGCACAGGACAAGTTCAGGCTGTGCAGAGCCCATCTTACACAGTGGCACCATGCGGCAGCAAGAAGCGATGGCAGAAGGAGACTGATCAGACTCTGGGTCTCTCTCTTGGTTTTAATATACCCCAGTGTTCTTGGACAATCCATATGGGAGATGTGGAATATTAGGAAAGAATTCAAGAGATAATATCAGACTTCCTGTCAAGAAGGCATTCAAGTGCTTATTCAATTAATTGACAAAATAAATTGTATTTGAATGCCATTGAAACCCAAGTTGGGAATGAGATAATATAGATTACATTATAATATAGTAATAATTGTACCTACTAGTATTGAGTTTTTACTATGTGCCAAGCACTGTATTAAACACTTTACATAAATTAGGTCACTCAATACTCACTACAACCCTGTGAGGGTATAACTTATTACCCCTTTCTACGTATAAGGAAACTGACGTTTACTGACTTGTGGAAGGTCATATAACTAGTATATAGCAAAGACAAATTTCAATCTCGGTTCCCTTGGAATACAAAATATATGCTTTTAATCACTATGGTATATGGCTGCAAAGGAACCAAAGTGTATTCTTCACATCCCAGTTAGAATGCAGCCTGTCTCTTTCCATAAGAAGGAGTGGAGTCACGTACCTCGCAGTGGAGAAGAGAATGCACATCACTAATGCAATGTGACGTCCCAGAAATCAGTATCAGGACCCTGATCAAAATATATTTGCACAATGTGTAGCAGCGATAGTCTTCTCAGCTTCTGTAATTGGATAATCTGGCACCAGTCCTGCTCTCCCCACTGCTGGAGAGAGAAGTATGGTCCCAGGGAATTGAACAGGGGAAATGGGCTGAAACCAACCAGAAGAGAATTTGAGCTCATTATCCTGCAAAATATGTCTGAACTCTGAGCAGTTATACTATGAGAGTTCCCCCAGGGATGGTGCAGAAGAGAAGCTCCATTGCCTTTAGCTCCTCTGAGTAAGTGCTGTGTAAACATAAAGTATCCACACAATAGTTATGACAGTGTCCTATCAGCTAAGGATTCGTGAGGGCTCTCCGGAGCTTGGAACCAGGGACCACTACAGAAACAGATGGAGATGGTCCATGATAATAACAACCCCCAATGCAACACCATGGCAATATCACATTCATTATCTCCTTTGAGCCTCTCAATGGTCCTGCAGAGGAGGCAGAACAGATATTATTATCCCTGTTTTCTAAATAAGGAAACTGAGGCCCAGAGAACAGAGATGAATCACTGAAAATCATATAGGCTATTGGTAGAAGAGCTGGGATTAGAACCCTAGTCTTGGGATACAGGTTTAGATCCTATTGTCTTGCACTAAATTGAGGAGATATAGTTATGCTTTAATGTCTCTTTCATACCTGTCTGGGTCTTGGTGAGTTGAAATGACAGACCACCAAACAATTCTTTAACAGGAGTATCCTAAACACAAATCAAGGTTGCTGTAACAGCAATGTCTGATTTAGCTTGAGATAACAAGATTATCTCAGGGAAAGGCCACTTACCCATAAGGCAGACCCATGCGACACCAGGAAGGGGTCCACAGAATGTAGCAAATGGGCTTGCACCTCACTCACCATGAAACATTCATTTATAGAATCCAGGCATTCCCAGCCTCTAACCATCACTTGTAGTGCAAACGTGGATTCTTAGGAAACTACAATTACTTTTGCATCTTCTTTCAGGCCTCATTGGACCATTTTACGGCCCTGAGTTCTTTGAAAAGGGCTTCAACAGGAGGCTGTGGGCTTGTGAAGAGGGGCTTGCCAGCCCGGGGCAGGCAGAGGAGACTTGGTGGAGGAGAAGATGTTGCTTCAGCTGAGGTATGCAGAATACGTAGGAGATAATTAGGGATCCTGGGCATGGCTTAGTCCAACATTGCCATTTTCAGATCCAATTTATTTCAACTCAGCAAACATTTATCAAATGTGTATTTATCAACTTTCTCAGGAAACTGAGACCCAGAGAAGTCAAGATATTTTCACAATCACCCAATGATTTTATGGCAAGGCTAGGTTCACAAGACAGGTCTCCTGACCCTCAGGGGAATACAATGTCTGGTATATCGCACCCCACACCCCTCCACCCCACTGCCCCTCTCTTTTGGAGCAAAGTAGCACTGAGGGGACTTAATTGCCCTATTTTCCTTGTTGTTAAGGCTAGTTATGAAAACGCCTAACATGGAGATCTGTCATATTTCATGTGCTGGTGGAATAGTTACTAACGACCTACATTATAATCATTGAGACTTTGCCTAAAAATTTGCTGATTGAATTTGTCACATCTGACTATAGTTTCATGAGCCACAGTGAAATCACAATTTCATTTGACATGAATGAATACCGAAACAGCTATTTAACCTCAGACAAGGCTAACCTGTCTCATCCTGATGCTGGCTCCTTTCACTTGGAACCAAGAGAGAGGAATTGCTGAGTCATCGGCAGTGCTTCAATGTAGAGCACCTATTGTGCACCAACTGTTGCATGTCCTCTTGCATATGTCACCATATATAACACTCACAACAGAATGAGAATTGTTATATTTTCTTTACATGTAAGAAAGCTGGGGCAGAGAAATGTTGTTAAATAACTTATTCAAGGTTGCACAGCTAGTTAAGTATAGGAAGTGCAATTCATACCAGTTTTGTTCAATTCCAGAGCTCATGTCTTTTCCCTGCCCTGGGCTACTGGATGAAGAAAGCTTTGAAAGAAAAGAAATAAAAAAGCAGACTCTCAGATTTGGAAGGAGCTTTATGTCATAACTATACTGGGGGTAGTCATGGGGCCTCATGGGTCTTCAATCTCAGGTGGTGTCAGAGAAACAGGAGAAGCTAGAGCTAAGCTGGTGTAGGACTGAGACCAGGGTATAAAGTAGGCCCAGATCCAGGCTCTGGTGTCCTGCTATCAAGGGTAGTGACTAAGGACAACTCATATAATCACTGTCATCAAAGTCACAATGAGATACAATTTTACACCCCTTTAAATTGTAAAAATTAAGAAGCCTTTCAATATTATACTAAGTTGTGAAGAAGCTATGGATCAATAGGATCTCTTATACTTTGCTGGTGAGAATGTAAATTGGCACAACCACTTTGGAAAATAATTTGGCATTATTTTGTAACATTGAATATTCACAATTTCACTCCCAGATATATCCGAGAGAAACACTTGCACATGTATAACAGAAGATATGTTCAAGAAATGTTCACAGCAGTACTGTCTACAGGAGCAAAAACTTGGACACAATCCAAATGGCATCCTGAGATGAAAGGATGGATGAAATATGGTACATTCATATAATGAAATATTATCCTATACAGGAGCCAAGGCAAATAACCTATGGTTATACACTACAATATAGTATTGTAGCAATATCGTATTATATTGAAAAGTGATCCCAAAAGATTATATACTTCATGATACATTTTTTTTAAATAAAATTAAAAACAAGTAAAACAACAAAAAAGTTTTATATAAAGGAAAATATGGGATTGATGAACACAAGATTCAAGGTAGTGTTATCTTGGGTGGAGGGAGGCAGAGGGATGGGATAGGTGAGGACCACACATGTCGATGTAGGTTTTATCCACTATGGTAGATTGCTATAGTAATGGCCTTAAAATGTCCATGCCTTCTTGTGTCTGTACCCTTGGGTAGTCCTCTCCCACACTGACTACAGGCTTGGTAAATGACTTGCTTTGGCTAATGGGATAAGAGCAAATATGACGGAAGCTGACGTGGAATATTGAGCTTGCACTCTCTCTCTGATCCTGGGAACACTGCAACCACTGCTATGTGAATACACTTAAACTAGCAGGGTAGATAAACATGGCCCAGCCAGCCCTGTTACCCCAGCTGACAACCAGTACAAACTAACAGTCAGGACCAACCTCCAGACAACTCTGAGTAAGGTTAGCTTAGACCATCCAGCCAAACCTATCCCAACTGCAAGAACCACCCAGGTGAGCTCAGGCGAATTCCTGACCCACAGAATCATGAACTAAAAAATCATTGTTATTTTAAACCACTGAGGTTTGGGATACTTTATTACAGTAGGCCCCCCCTTATCTGAGGGGGATACATTCCAAGATTCCCAGGGGATGCCTGAAACTGCGGATAGTACCAAACCCTGTATATACTATGTTCTTTTCACTTAAAGGAAGCACTTTACGGCTTCTCTTTGGTGTATCCAAATTGCCAGCGTCACTACTCTTGCACTTGAGGACTATTACAAAGTAAAATAAGGGTTCTTAAACACAAGCACTAAGATACCATGACAGTTGATGTGATAACCAAGACGGCTACTAAGTGACTAGTGGGTAGATAGTGTATACAGTGTGGATATGCTGGACAAAAGGATGATTCATGTCTTGGGCAGGACGGAGCAGGATGGCGTGAGATTTTATCATGCTACTCAGAACGGTGTACAAGTTAAAACTCATGAATTGTTTATTTCTGGAATTTTCTATTTAATATTTCCAGACTGCAAAACCAAAGACAAGGGGGGACAACTGTATATGGCAAACCCTACCAATTTAGTTTTTATGTAGGGTGGTGATTTATTTTATAATATTTTTTTTATAATATTTATTTTATAATAAACAACGGATGAGAACTTTGTATGAACCAATGATAAGAGCATATACTGGGAACCAAGGATGACAATTAATCCGTATCTATGCACCTGAGGCTCATTTATAAACAAATAATAACAGCAAAAAGAAAAACTTGTCTCTTAGCTTGATGTTTATGTCAGCCTGCAAACCAATCTCCCCATCTCGAATTCTTTGCTCCTTGTGGCAGACTGCTCACTGATAACCCTTCCCCTCAACCCTCAATTCATTCTGTGACTAAATCCTCCCTAATGAGCATAAGAGGAAGTGCTGTGTGCTGATTCCAAGTCATCTTAAGAGACTCTTTTACTGGACTCCCTTCTCCCTGTTCATTACCACTCTCTGGAAATGGCAAGCCTGGAAAAGCGGAGACACCAGTTCTGAGGATAGTACACCTGCCCTGCTAGCTTGGGTCCCTGGTGGCTTGTGAACTCAAAGCCTACTTTCTCTACTTAACTTGAATTGCTACGTGAGAGGGAAATCAATTTATATCTTGTCTGAAACACTGTAATTTGTCCATCTTTGTTACCGTGCACTTCAGTTTTTGCTCAACTAATAAACTCTTCCATACCAATCCCTATAGTAAGCTACAGTGATCTTTCTGGTATAAAATTCTTTTAAAAATGGAAATACCTTTTTTGTTTTTCTTCATTGTAAAAACTCATACAAAACAGAAATGTATAAAAAAGATGTAAACCCTGGGCCGGCCCTGTGGCTTGGTGGTTAAGTGCGCGCGCTGCAATGCTGGCGGCCCGGGTTCGGATCCCGGGTGCGCATCGAGGCACCACTTCTCCGTCCATCCTGAGGCCGAGTCCCACATGCCACAACTAGAAGGATGTGCAGCTATGACATACAACTATCTGCTGGGGCTTTGGGGGGAAAAAATAAAATAAATAAAATCTTAAAAAAAAAAAAAAAAAAAAAAAAAGATGTAAACCCTGAGGATATCAAGTGGTTTGGAATTTGTCATTCTATAGGCTTTAATAGATGTAAAATTACACATGCCCATATTGATGAGATTGTACTCTTCACACTGTAGTATAACCCGTGTTGTTTATTTAATAATATATTATGGATATCTCTCCAGGTCAAGAGAAGGTCTATATAGTAGTCCATCCAATGGATGTACAGTATTATTTTAAAAGCCTCTTATATGGCTGTTTTCAACTTTTCACTGTTTCGTAAAACGTGTCAGGAACATTCTGACATTAATTTATTTTTGTGCACTTATCCAAATTATTTCCTTAAGATATTTTTTAGGAGAGGAATTTCTGGGAGCGAGGATATTGTATACTTATAATACCTACCTTATCTGGTGAAATATTTTAAAGATTCCCCATTTCCCTTAAGATAAAGTCCAGACCCAAAGGGCTTGGCATCCTCCAGCAGGGCTCTTCCTTACCAAGCTTACACTGGCTCTTTAAGCCTTATCTCCCACTCCCCAGGGCACTCTGTATTTTAGCCATATTGATTATAATTTTCTACTGAAGCCATCACGTTATTTCATAACTTTATCCATCTCATGTTACTCTTTAGGTCTTCAGTTATTTTATATCTGTCTGTTCCATATGTGAGATACACACACATGCACACACACACCCCTCCCGTTGTGAACTAACTTCTTTCTGTTCTTGAAGATCTAGTGCCATATTACCTATTCCAGGAAGCCATTCATTATAGTTTCCCTCAGCTTGATTACATTGCCCCTCCTCTCTGCTTCTATAGCAATTCCACCTACATTTACCATAGCACCTACTATATTCTGCTATGCTACTTATTGTATTTACTTATTTATTTTCCTGTCTATATCACGTTATCCTAAAAGCAGAATGTGTTTATCTTTGAATTTTCCTCCTCAGAATGGTGACTGGCACCTAGTAGGCATTCATGAGACTACACATACACTGTGGTTTTCTCCAGGTATTCTGGGTGGTGTTGTCACCAAGATTTATTCTAGACTCCTCTACATGATATTTTTCAGTGTCTGCGAATATCCCTCTGGCCATAATTAACATGGGCTCTGGCACTGGGGTAAGTCTATGACTGCATAAGCAAGCCATCAGGAATTGCATATAAGACAGAGGAAATGAGCACAGTAGGAGTCAAACCTTGGAGTAAAGTTTGAAGGTCATCATCAGCTTGGCCCTAGACCTCCCGGATATTCCTAGGAAAGCTGAAGATTCATGACTGTGTCAAAGCTTTGAATGAATAGTTGCTCTTCTCGGACATGAGAATTTTGTGTGCTGTTGGTGAAGAGAGGTTTGTTTAAAATATAAGGGTGGCAGCAGGAGGTCTAGGCCATTCCTTAATGCTGGAGGACCAATTTCTGGGCTGTGGACTATCGTTCCTCCTTCTACTTCCATAGCACAACAATTAAGCTAAAATAATGGGCCAGAATTTAACCTACGTAAGATTACTCGGGTCACAGACTGTTAAGGCTGGAAAGGACCTTTGAAAATCACTAGGTCATCTTCTAGATGAAGAAACTGAAAACTAGAGAGGAAAAGAGATATGCCCAAGACACATAGTAAGTAAGCAAAGAGCTAGTTTTAGATACAAGGTATATTCTCCTTCTCGTTCTGTGGCACCATCCAGTACTTTCTGATAAGACAGAAAACTTTGGCCTCTCCTTTTTCTCTTCCAAAGGACTAAGTTAAATTTATTCCAAATACATCATACTGCTTCTTCTCCAATTTTCGTGATTAGAATGAAGAAGAAGTGGTTCTGGGAAAGGGAGAATTTAGGTTAAGTAAATGTTACATATATCAACAGTATTAACAATATCATAAATACCAATGGATATTTCAAAGAAGTCAAATTCACTGAAACCTATTCACTTCTAAAATAACCATTGAAACTTTCTTTGATGACCCAGAAAGTTCAACAACAGTTGTTCAACAAATTTCCGAAGTGCTTATAACATGCTGGCCACCGTCCTACGGTGTGTGGACACCAAGAGAAGTAACGTTGATACATTGCTGTTTTGATTTCCTCATGCTAAACAGTAATTAGCGTTGGATCAATGAAGAAAAATCCTGACAATATGAATATTCTAGTTGTTATCTTAGATGCATTTATGATGGTTGTGTTAGAACCACTTGAATCATCTTGCTGAAGTGAATAAATTAGTAAATATCAGTGTATTAGGGAACCAACCAGAGTTCAGTCATTGACCTTGGACAAATCTTTTACCATCTTATGTTTCCATGGAAATACCTATTATAGAATGTTAGAATTTATAGAACCTTTGGAGATCATCTAATCCACTACTCATATAACAGATGAAGAAACTAAGTCCCTACAACACTAATTTTTCCCAGATTCCAAATGTTATTTAGTAAGAGAGCCAGGAAGTGCTCCCAGGTCTTCTGAATGCTCACCAATTCCCTTTTTAATCACACTGTCCTTGTTTCTGGGGCTGGACAGACTACAATGGCCTTCATTATCCCCTCCTCCTGGTTTTCATGTCTTTGTGTAATACTCTCGCCTTGACTGAACAGGACCTGTTAACTGTTTTTACCCAAGAGACTATAACAAAGGTTATAGATTATCACTCTTTTGATTAAATTACATTATATAAGACTCTCTCTTGTTAGCAGGCTCACTTGCAATTCTGCCAAAAACCTGAGTGAGCTTGAAGTAGATTCTTCCCTAGTCCAGTCTCTAGATGACAATACCGCTCAGCCAACACCTTGATTTCTGCCTTATGGGACCCTAAGCAGATGACATAGCTGAGCTGTACCTGGAGTCCTGAACCACAGAAACTATGGGATAATAAATGTATGTTGTTTTAAGCTGCTAAATTTGTGGCAATAGATCTCCAATAGAAATATCTGAGATTTCAATAAATCAAGATACCAAAACTATGTAACATGACTGCAGTCATATATTAAAAACAGAAAACACAAAATTAAGCGGCATTGGTACACTCAGAATGTCAACTTAATTGAGAGGGAAAAGTGTGAGGTGTCCAACACAAGGCAGCCTAGACTGAGTGTTCTTTCTGACGCTCTGTCTGCTGTTCTGCAGTCCCAACAATAATAGAAACTTTGTTCTGCATGAAAGGTAACTGAAACTCAGCTCTTTGCATATGAGGGAAGCATTTATATATATATAGAAAAAAGGCCAAATGTTTGCTAGAACATTCTCTCTGTTGCTAAGCATGGAAGTAGAAGTGAATAAGGTTGATAAGGACTGAATTTCAATAACGTTAACAGAATTAAAGCATTATTACTAATGTATCAGAAGGTTATTATAAGGATCATAAGGATATATGGCTTTTTCCTGAATTAGGGCATTATATTAATCACAATAAAATCTATACCTCATTGGTGTCAGCCAAAATGTGGTCAAAAGTTGAACATTTATTCTCCAAGGAGATATATGACACCCTTCCAAAGCAAGGATGTCAACTAGATTTCATCTTGCATGCCAACTGTAATTGACTAGTATTGGCAGCTTGTACTGAATTAGGCTTCTCAAGAAAGCATGCTGTAGTCAACCAGCAATGTCTACCATTGACAAGGGAGGGTGGAGGAGTGGGAGGCATGTCATCCCTGGGCAGTAGATAGGGTTGTGGACTTCATACTAAAATATATGTAATTTGAGTCCTGACAACCATATTCACCAACTTGGTGATTTGGGGCATGTCACCTAACTTCTTTGAGCCCTAGCCCCTCCAAACAGTTATCGTCTTAAATAGTACTGAGAGTTATTTATTGTCTATGTAAAAGTACCCAGAAGAGTGTCAGGTCTCTATAACATCTTTTCTAAAAAAAGGCCATATTCATAATTGTCAAAACTTGGAAGTAACAAAGATGAGCTTTAGTAGGTGAATGGATAAACCGTGATATATCCAAACAATGGAATATTATATAGTGTTAAAAAGAAATGATCTATTGAGTCATAAAAGACAGGGATGAATATGAAGTGCATATTATTACATGAAAGGAGCCAGTCTGAAAAGGCTATATACTATATTCCAACTATATGATGTTCTGGAAAAGACAAAACTATGGTGACAATAAAAAGATCAGTGGTTGCCAGAAGTTAGAGGGGAGGGAGGGATGAATAGGCAGGAAAAACACAGAAGATTTTTTGCACAGTGAAAATATTCTGTATGATACTACAATGATGGATACATGTCATTACAAATTTTTCCAAACCCATGGAATGTACAACACCATAGGGAACCTTGACATAAACCACGGACTTTGGGTGACAATGATGTGTCAATGTAGGTCCATCGATTGTAACAAATGCACCACTGTGGTACAAGATGTCAATAGTGGCAGAAGTTGTGCGTGTGTGGGGACAGAGGGTATATGGGAACCTTCTGTACTTTCCGTTCACTTTTGCTCTGAACCTAAAATTGCTCTAAAAATAAAGTTTATTAATTAAAAAAGTCAAATTCTTCTGAATCTTTGAATAGAGTTAAGCAGGTGTGTGAAGAACTCAACAATGAAAAGTAAGAGTAAATTGCATTAGAAATGAGTTGCAGAGGGCCGGCCCCGTGGCTTGGCGGTTGAGTGCGTGTGCTCTGATGCTGGCGGCCTGCGTTCGGATCCCTGGCGCGCACCGACGCACTGCTTCTCCGGCCATGCTGAGGCCGCTTCCCACATACAGCAACTAGAAGAATGTGCAACTATGACATACAACTATCTACTGGGGCTTTGGGGGAAAAAAAAATAAATAAAAAAAAAAAAAAAAAAAAGAAATGAGTTGCAGATAGTGGAGGAGAGGAAAACAAAAAGACGTTAGTGACCAGATAGAGGTATGAGATCAGAAGAAAATGGGAATATGAAAAACACAGAGATGAACGTATCAGGAGGATACAGTCCAGGTGCCAGATATCAGAAAGGGGCTGCAGTTTGAACAGCTAAAGGACAAGTAGAAGGCACTAGCTCTGAGTTTATCTCTTTGTGAAAAGCCATGAGAGTCACATCACTTAGAAGTAAGTTAACAAGTGCCTGCTGTCTTAGTTCCACCAGCCGGATACCCACTTGTATAATCCCAAAGGCAACACGGAGAATGGCGCATTGTTCATTCTTGAAGGGATTAAAAGAACAGGGACCACTAGTTATGGAGGTGGATCAATAAAGAGGCAGACCAGGGCTCCCTCACCTCCTGCTGAAAAGTAGGAAAACTCAGAGAGAGGAGTCCTCAGCTTTGAAAATGAGCATCCAACTCAGAACTCTGAGAGTGAGCTGATACTCAGGTCAAGGCGAGGTCTGATGGCTGCCTTAGGGGCACAGATGGCAAACTTCGCACTAGGGGTAGAGAAACTACCTGCTTTTGCCTCGATACCATCTTTAGACGGGGAGGAGAATCGGAACGTGCTGTATAAGACCCTGAGATGGGAACACAGTAATAAACTGCTTGCTCCTTGCCCTCAGACACTTAAGTCTCAGGGACAGAGAGAGAGAGAGTTAACTAAATATACTACATGTCACTCTATGCTGGGTGCTATATAGCAGAGAAATGAAAAATAGACTGTGGTAACGTAGAAAAGAATTTAATTTTGAGAAGTGTCAGGATCTGGCTATGCCATTTAGACTCACAGGAGAAATGAATTTTCTTGACTTCTGGGCTTTCTCTGCCAACCAAAGCCGTGGGATTTAACAATCCCATCGTCCAATGGATTCAAGTCTAAACTGTGACATTTATTAGCAAGTCATTTTGGGCAAGTCACCTAACCTCTCTGAAACTCTTTTTTAAAAACTTTATAACTAAAATGGAGCTAATGATAATATCTACTTCCTTAGTCATACCCTAGCAAAGCAGTGTTGAGTCAAATCCTACTTAACAGTGTTGGTGTGAGGGTCACTTGGAACGATGGTTACAAATACACTTTGAAAATGACAAAGTACTATAAAAATATAAAGTATTGATGCTATTTTTAAATTTTATTATTTAATATTCAACAAAACTAATTAGAATTTATGTTCCTTAAGGGCTAGAAGAGCACATTTTTATTTCTACCATTTTACCTTTACATAAAATATAACACATAATACCTTGCTTTGAACATGGAGACTTTTCAGCAAAAATCTTGGGCTGAAGGATGACTTCCCTTCCTTCTCTAAGAATAATGGGGCTTAACAGATTGAGGACTGTTTTACAGACATGAGCTACTATGTCACATTTCAGGATATAGACACAATCCAATATTCCTGGTCAAAAGAGAAAAACATATTAATGTTGTAATGTGTATTATTTATAATATATATTCATATGTGTATATATATATATACACACATATATATGTGTTTGTGTTTGTGTGTAGAAAATCCTAGCACCTTCTCTATATCGCCATATATTTGCTAAAATTGATCCCAGCCTCACTAAACTAGAAATAGTCTCAAACAGAGCGGAGCTGTATAACTTTGCAGCTAGATAAAGCTATATCCTTTTAGATGAATCTCTTATTTATTTTTGTGAACATTTTTCTCCACATTATATGCAGGAAATGTATTTCTTAATTTGCCAGTCAATTAAGATGTGCTTTGATAAAGAGTAAAAAAGATTCAGCATTATCTCTGAGGACAAATGCGTGTTTCTTAATGTAACAGTCTATTTAAAATGTGGTTTGATTAACGTCAAATTCTCAGAAGGTACATTTAAGGGAGAAACAGTCAGGGTTATCAGACTAGGAATTGTCAAAAAAGATCGGTTCCTGTTTTATTTCAACCATCTATCTTTGTAGTTGGTAATGTTTTCATACCTTTACAACATTTTATAAATGAAGCCCTTTTGATATCCTTTCAAAAGATGCTTAATAAAGTGGTGAAACCAACATTTTTTTTTTCACCAACTGTTCAGAGTAACTGGAAATGGTTTGCAGAGAAAAGGAAAATCACTTCCCTTCAAACTTGCTCAGTAGGATGAATGGTTAGATTCAATTTTTTCATAGCTGTGTTTCATTTGAACACAAATCTCTCCCTTCCCCCACACTTGCCTTTCACAAATGTGAGCCAAGGCTGATGCTACAAAGAGCAGCAAACCAAAGAAAGAACAGTGAGTCACTATTTTAGGTGGTAGGAATATATTACAGAGAAAAAAGGCTGAATTCAGAATCTGAAAACCAGGGATCAAATTTCTACCTTCATGTAGTCATTGGGTCCTTTGGAAAGTTGCTTAAACACTAGAGGTTTAATAATTTTAATCACAACTTTTCTGTCCCTAAAATGGGGAATAATAAAATCTTCCCTTCTTGTTTCATAGGCTTGTACGTAAAAGACAAAAAAAGATCATTATCGTCATCATTGTTAACGTTTTTGAGTGCTTCCTGTGAATCAAAGATAAATGAAAAATATGTAGTAAGTATTAGGGATCCACTAATAATTACAACAGCCCTTATAAGGTATGTACTATATGTATTTTGTCATTGAGGAAACAGTGTTAGGGAAGTTAATAGACTTGCCCAAGGTTACAAGTAAATAAATGGTACCTCCAGAATTCAAATCCAAGCAATTACTGAGTCTATGAGTTAACCAGCACACAATACTACCTCCCATGATCAAGGATATACATACACTTAGGAAATCATAAAACCCTAAGCAAATGTATAGAGATTACTATTTTTGATTTAACTAGGAGCTTAGAATGAGTTAAAATACCTAGCAAAGTGTCTACTACTTAGCAAGAACTCGATAGATGGTGTTTAGAGTGTCAGTGTCAATCCTGATTTGTATCATACGTTAATACCTCACAAGAAAGGATACCACTTTGCCAGTCTTAGCCCTATAAAGTTAAAGACAGGTATATAGTACTATCTTCTGTATCTCTATTCCTCCTTTCCCCTTCCCACAACATACAAACTATGCTGATTTTTGCCCTGGGTTGGAACCAACTTAATGAAACCTCTCTAATTTATCTCACAAATATTTATTGAGCATCTACTATGACTCAGTTCTCTGTCCACTGTGTACATTCAGGCAGGTAGAACTCTCCACACAAGAAGATAAAATAGGCCAAGGCTATTACGAAGCTATAAGATTAGAGTCTTATGGGAGTTCAGAGGAAGGGCCAAGAACCTCAAGGAAAGTGTTAGATTTCTCAAGAGAAGATGGTAGGGATGTTCCAGATTGTGGGCCAGTACATGCAAAGCTAAGAAGGCCAAAGAGAACAGCATGTATCTCAGCTGAGGGTGTATTTGATGGACTTGGGTTCAAGGCCACCAGGTGTGGGCCAGTGTGACTGGGAAGTGGGCTACATGGAAGGATATGATGGGAGAAAGCAGGTGCCTGATGACCCTGGGCTAAAAAAGGCCAGGAAGACCAGGCCACACAGCCTAATATGCTAGTGCCCTTACCTATTTACTCAAAGTGTTCTATTAAATGCCATCAGAAGAAAACCTGATGTGACCCTGAAATAAGTAGAATCACAAAAGGTCTATGGAATCTACCAGTGTTTTGAAATTGCAGCACTGTCTCCAACTTGTACTCTTTACTCTCCACTCATGACCATGGTTGGAAGGTATTACCTTCCAATTCTGAGTACGTGAATAATATTTGTAGAATGGACATGGTTCGAGTCCCTTTGCTGATTGTAAAATGGCCAGTTCTTTATCAAAGATGGGTCCTTTTCTCAGTATGTTGTTTAGGTGGGATATATGCCTATGGTCTCAACTCTCATTTCATTGAAGATCCTGTCAAATCTCATGTTGACATGCCTAAAACATCAGGCTAGTGCTTCAGATTAATGCTATGTCTGAGGGTTCCCATAGTCTGAAACTTTCTAGTTTGGAGAGGGAACCCAAGATAAACTTGGCTGACAGAACTTTCAACAGCACATTCAGAGTCCAGCTTGCTCTGGCATGGCAGCAACAGCTCAGCAGTGCTAATAGGAGAAATAACTCACATTTATCTGTAAGCAAATATAACTAGAAGCCACAGGCTGAGAAGACATTTCAAGGTGGTTGGAGACAACTTCAGCCTCACTCTTTTTCTCATAATCTCATAAGTATTCTACATTTTGAGGAAAGCCATTCCTCCAGAGAAGGGAAGAAGAAAAGAGTGTCCCAACCACTGTGCCAAGAATTATTCAGGAACATCCCTGTGAAAGGTCTCATTTAATCCTCAGAGCTTGGTGAAGTATTTTAATCCCATTTTACAGATGAGATTATGAATTTTTGAGAGGCTGAGGGACTTGCTCATGGTCACATGGTTAGTAGGTGACAGAGTAGGCCTCCAAATCCATATGTCCTACTACATCTTGACTCTTTTTGTTGGTCTGCAAAACACTCAGAGAGTTAGGGCCTTGACATAATTGATCTTACACCATCTTGAACCAAATCTCTGAGATGTGGCTTTGGATACATTTGTTAGCTTCCTTAGACTTTTACCATTTAAATGTGAATAATTCTATTCAATGATAAGGTCTTGAGTAGCTTTTATGTGCCTAGTATCATGCTAGATAATAGGGTTACAAAGTTAGATGGGAACCAGTTTTGTCCCTGATTATTTGTTTGTTTAGTCAACATATGCTGAGCATCTTCTCTGTACCAGGCACTGTGCTAGGTTCTCTGAGCCCATTACTGAACAAGACAGCTATAATTGCTGGAATGGCTTATAGTCCAATGAGGCTCATTTACTTTGGAGCCAGTGATATTAAGCCTTCAGCTGATGGCATATAATTAATTCTTTGTTTCTGGTTCAGGTAAGGGATTTTTACTGACTTATATATACTTGTTCACCTCTGCCCTAATATCACACATTTAGGCATCTATAAGACGAAAGATGGAGAAAAGAAATAGAATCTAGATTTGATCTTCTGATCAAATATTTTTCAAAATCTAGTCATCCATCTGAACAACTACTGCTCAAAACTATGCTTACGAAAAAATTATCCATAAGAATGCATTTATCGATTCTAATCCTTAAGAAGTTCTTTCCTATGAAGAAAGCCCATCTCAAAGTGGTGGTCAGACTTTGAGCCTAGAACACTTTTGTCCACTGTTTCTGCCAGACAGTTTCTGATAATGTCATTGAGAAAATAGGTCAGGGCGATGAAGGGTTAACCTAACCCAAATTAGTAATAATTTAAAAAAATCTAACAAGGCCAGCAGTGGCATAGGAACACAACATTTAATGAATCATCTATTTATAGAGTGAGATCCAATGTAAGAGTAGATAAGATGGATTTTTACATAAAGAGACAACATGTTTATTTAATAGGCATATACAGCAAGTGTCTTTCCTATGAAACCATACAATATATTTTCCATCCAGGCATTATACTTAGCTGGGTAGAAAAATGATTATGAGAAAGATTCTAATATATTTAAAGTAAATGTGTTCTGGGAAATTTGTCTAGGAGAAAAATACAGAGGTGCAGGTTATGGGTTACTTTCAGAGACTGATGATGAATTTCCTGGAGTCGTCTACCTGTTATAAGCAATAACAGAAATTGTTATCTTGGCTCTTTTAGAATTACAGAGCTATTAAAAGAAAGCCACTGGAGACGGAAGTGTTGACTGGGTAGAGACACAAGGAAACTTCCTCGTGGGGTGGAAATGTCGGGTATCTTGTTAGGGCTGGAGGTTACATGGGTGTGTGCATTTGTCAAAATGATTGGACTGTACATTTAAGCTCTATGTAAATTATACCTGGATAAAAATACAAGTAAAAAAAATTAAAAACAGAACCTAGTAAAGGGAAGGAATTTTTGCTTATTTCTTAAGACCCTTATTTAGACTGTCTCACACTTTGTGGAGGAGACTAAAGACAACTAAATATTAATCTGTTGCTTACTCTGAACAATGGCCCAACATCTTGTGCCAAGACCATATCCCACTGTTGAGATGGCATAAGAGTGGGATTATCATGTGCCCGTGTGCATGCATGTTTGTTAGCATTGTGCATATTCATGTGCATTTGTCCCATTCCTTCTCTGAGCCCCAGTGTCGCCATTTGCAGAAAGGGAATAGTAACATTTACTCTTTCTTACGCATGGACTTGTGGTTTGGTTCAGCGACATCAAATATTTGAAAAAGCTTCAAAAACTCTCAGCACTAATGAGATGTCTGTGTCCAAATCATTTTTTTCTAATTCAAAAGGGTATGTGTGGGGGGTATGTAAACAGGGAGGCAAGTGCCCCTGGATTGCCTATTAACTTTCCTCCCCTCAAAATCCTCAGGGTTCATATTTCTCAGCTAATGCCCCAGTGGATGATGCCATTTCTGGGTGCTTCTTCCTTCTTCAGCATCAGTCAGAAGGATGTGATCTCTTGTCTCCTGAGTACATATTTACTGAGTGCCTATAATGTGCTATTTGCTGCAGAGACTCTGGAGACCCTGGATCTCATTGTTTTCTGAGTTGGTGATGTAGCTTGGTTCCTGAGGGAACTAGGCTAAAAGCCAACCCTACTGAGATGAACTGTGTGGCCATTTTCCTCTGACCTGAAGTGTGTCTTCTGTACTAAGCATGTGCTTCCAACCTCAATGAGCTGGATGAGCTCCTCACCTATGGAAATCGAAAGAATAGTGTTTGTCCTTCAAGGCTGATCTCAGTCTGCTGAAAGGGGTGGAGTGAATGTTTTTCAAGCAAATAAAGCACCAGGGGTCTTGCCCTAGTGCTCCAGAAGTGTGAGTTGCTAGGGTGTGGGAGTTGAGATTGGTATATTCCTTTCAGTGATGACTTTTCCTCCATGAAGATTTTCTGTAAAAGGTTTGCTGTTGCATAACTTTACAGCAATCACAAGTGTTTCAGTTCAGGACTCGGGAATGTAGCAAACCTACTCTCAGGGGTCGTTAGAAGAGAGTGAAGTAATGGTTGCAAACTTCAAAGGGAGGCAACACAGAGTGAGAGTAGAAGTGTGTGTGTGTTGTAATAAAGACTTGGGAGAGATAAAGGAAGCAGGAGCATCTGTGAGCCAAGAAAGAGCTGGTAAGACCTAGGTCCGAAACACAACATAAACTTTGACTTGAACTCCTCAGTAGCTGAGCTCAGAACACAACCCTGGTTTTCTAAAGTACGCCCAGCTACTTACCAATCACTCAGAACTTTTTCCATCTTAAGTGTCAATAGTTCCTAGGTGTTTGGGAACAATTGTGAGAAGAGACATTCAAATATTCTAGTCATAAAAACAGACGGACATATCTGTGTGGAGGAAAACACAGAAACAAATGCCTCACGCTCTGCATAGTGTTCACAAAACACGTGTACAAGGCTATCCTAGAAACCACAGGGGAGCAAAACCCTGAACACTTTCAAGAGGTAGTAAATGAAAATTAATGGCACAGAAGCCATTATTCCTAATTTAGGATGCATAAAATATCATTAGTGCTGTCTATATTGAGTGTTCTGTCATTACTGTTTTATTTTAGTAAACAGAGTCTTTCATAGGTTTTACTCCTCATCTCCTTCCCACCAAATCTTTATTTTTCATAATGCCTTAAGTTCTTATAATATGAGCCATCCTTCTTTGGCATTTTTCAATTATTAACAACATTAATAGTTGTATTATAAAATTATAAGTTGCCATTTTTTCTTATTACAGAAGTAAGAATTATGTATTGTGATGAATACGAAAGGAATAGCAGCTTACAACCTCCCTGGGCCTCAGTTTCCTTATCTTCAAAATCTGCTCATGCCAGGGAAGTTCTTAAAGGCTTCACCCCCTGCCGGCTTCCCGTTCTATTCACATTTCTCATAGCTCTAAGCACAAGAAGGCAACTTCAGGGACAAAGCCTTCCAGTTCTTTCTTAGTAAGGTCTCAAGATCAAATTTACATCTAGAAAGTGTGAAATCATCTGGAAAAAAAATGGTAGAAGAATAGAAAAAGTAATCATATTTTCATGTCACTCCATTTAATTAAATTTTTTTTAAATCAACTAGTTCTGAATTCCTTAATAAGACATTCAAGACCTCTATGACATTTTTCCAAATTACCTTTCCAACCCTCCTCTGACCACTCATCTTGCAACAGACAAATAGCTTACTTGTTCCAGAAATACATTGAGGATTGCTCCCACCAGGTACTTGCTTACTCTCTTCTCTTATTCAGGAAAGCCCTTCCTCTATCTGCATATAGAAAGTGCACCCTTCCTTCACTCAGAGCTCAAATACCCACTTTCTTGGATTGTTCTAATTAGAAACAGTCTTCCTTTTCTTTCATTCTCTACGCATTTTATCTATCTTGGAAGCACAGTCTATTAATATTGAAATACTTATTCTATTCTTTTTTATATTAAAGTTAAAATATCATCTGATTTTTCCTCTCCTTAGATTGAGAGCTCCTTGAGGGCAAAAATTAGGTCTTGTTCATACTTACACCTCACACAAGTGGTTAGCAAAGTGCTTTTATAACATCCTACAAAGAGTATCAGAGTAAGAGTCAGGAATTTTAGGTTCCAGTTTCAAGCCCTTTAACAACTAACTATGCGGCCATAGACATATTATTTAAACTCTATTAACCTCAATTATCTTGTGTAAAATGGGGATAAAAACTTCTACTCCAAATGGAGGATTAAATGCTAAAGGGCTTTTAAAACTGTAAAATACTATATTACTTTAAGAATGAAAGTTATTAATGTTATTCTTATAATTTTATTATTATGGTAAGTCACTCAGTGACTATTAAATGTGTCTTAAGGAATGAAAAAGCAAAAGTAAGTAGATAATAAATGTCATATCTGAATTCAGTTGTAACAGAATGGAATGTCTATACACATTTATTTTGTCTCTCTCCCAAAACTCTACTAAAATAAAATTAAAAGACTTTTTTAATAGTTAGAAAAGCAATATTACAAAGAGAATAAAGAGGAGACAAGAGCAGACAAGAGATTTCTACAAACTTTTTGAAATTTGGAAGTAGATGAGGAAGTAATAAATGGCATAGCTGAGCAGAGGTGGTAACAACTTCTAAACCTAGAGAGGGATATACCAAAGAGAATCCGATGCTTGTCCCCTAGGAGCCCAAGAAAGGCTTATAGCTTGCAGCATCTAGGAAGGGGTCAATGAAAAGAGGAATGAGAATAAGGGGGTTGTTAAAATCGGTATGTAAAGCAGTTATTCTTCCTCTCTCTTTCTGTCTTCTGTACCTGTGACCAGAGATTATTTCCTCTCTCTCTCCCTTCTCCCTCCATCCCTCCACCTCTAGGAAAGCAGAGGTCTATACTCCAGGAAAATGAAACTTAGAGGCTCTGGACTCATGCTCACCAGCACAGAGGAGAATGGAGGTGAGGTGTGGGGCCAAAAATATAGAGAGATGAAGTGAGAGTCTGTATTTTGAATTGCAGAACCCTCAGCTTCCTTCCTTCGCTGCTCCTAAATGCAAGGAACAAGATGTTGTTTCTCTTAAGCTAGAAGCTGGAGGATTCTTCTCTGGAAAAAATAAAGGAGAAAACCCAGGGATAAAACAGAGATAACAACATAGGGAGGTTCTCCAATGGGAGGAGAGGCCTGTTTGCCATTTCCTTTCCCGAAAGTGAAGCCCAGAAGTCAAAGTCAAATCTTACCCATTTCCCCTCCCCCCCACCAAGAGAATCTTCAGTCTGCCTTTTATTGTCTCATACTTAAATGTGAATGAGCATCTACTGAAGGAATGCCTTCAGTATGAGGAGAAAAAGAGAGAGAGAATGAATGGAATCTCAAAGAAACAGAAGCTGGAGAAAGTTTCAGATAAGAGAGGGAAAAGATGATAACGAATTCTTGAAACAAGTAAAGGATGTGATTTTAAAAAAAAGTATAACTAGAGAAAAAGAAAAAGTTCTAGAATATTAGTTATGACTGCTTAATTTAAAAGAGGATGAATTTAAAGAAAAGTTTCAAAAAGTCTTCCAAAAATTGAACTAAAAAGCAAATTTGGAAAGTTAGCATAGGGAATAAGAGGAGACCTAACATCCAACAAATAGGTGTTTAACTGAGATTAAGGTTCGTTTTCCTGAAACTAGCTAGATGCAAAGATAAACATCCCCTTTTCGGCTGACTGACTGAAACATCCACTAATTAAAAAGAAATCCAGCTATAAATCAGCTCACCTAGAACTTGCCTACTCCTCCCTCTCAAAGCGTATGGCAAAAAAGCCCGGCCGAGACCCTCTAATCTTCAAATCTGGAGTTCTCTTCCTGTTGTTAAAGCGGGAAAAAATCAATTTCCTTGTTTGTTCTTTTTTGTTTTCTTTGTCAGTGGAGAGAAATCAATTTGAAAGGAAATGATAGAAGTTGTCACAAAAGCGAAGAACACCAGTCTCTAGACTGTGGGCCAGAATGCCCATCTCAACAAGTGAAGAAACTTCCACCTCGAGGTCACTGGGAATGAAGACAAGATCCTAAAAAGCTTCCATGGAGAACAAACAGCAAGTCACCTCTGGCAATTGGGAGTCAGAATGGAATCAGAATTTTCAACAGCAATAATGAACTCTAAAATTAACTGAGAAATGTTTTTAAACTGCTAAAGAAACACAATTTCTAACCTGGTCATCTATCCTTAGACACGTTTTCCACCAGATATAAGAATACAATTAAAATGAATTCTTTATTAGGAAGTGATTTAATAGCTATAAGCATCCTCTAGTAATTAGAGAGTGCACTTCAGAAAAATAAAGAACTAAACAAAGAAGAATGAGAATGATTCAGGAAATGGGGTGCCTCCCCCAGGAGCAGGGTGCAAGAAGGCTTAGGATGACTGAACTATAACCAGTTTACTGGAGCAGGAAAACAGGGCTCCAAAAGAGAGGACTCTATGTAAAAGACGAAAACCATGCACAATATGATTTTTTAAAAATAAATTTGGTAATTGAAAAATCTGGTGAAGTATTTCTGAAAAATCGCTGATATATATATATATATATAAAACTCATAAATAAAATTGTAATTTATTAAAATAATATATAAGAAATGAATTATAATATACAATTTGAAATAGCAATGAACAGTATTTACTTGTACTAATTGTATTTTTATCAGACGCTTGACTTGATTAAAAAAATTTGTGACAAAACTATTTTTGGAAGATGAAAAAGGGGAAATGTATATGTAAAAGAGCCAAAACCTCATCTACTATAACAGAAGTAAAAATATCTAAAATGGATAAATCAAGGAATGGTAATATAAGCAATTTATTTAGACATATAGAGATCAATACCAATGAAAACAGACAGGTGAATGGTTCAAATATGTGTCAGTTCAAAAGATGGGGGAGAGGTGAGGCAACTATAATTGTTTTTTTAATTTTAATCCTCTTAGTACTATTTAAATTCTTATATCATGTGCACATGTCCATGTAGCAATTTTATTATAATAAAAATGAATTCAGAAAAATTAAAACAAAAAGTTCCATATTTGAGAAACAAAAAATATATTGCTATAAAACTTGGTCATTAAACTAGGGTTTCCTTCAGCCTGTTCACACCTCATGAGCCGCGGATTATGTGCACAGAAGCAATGACTTCATAGGCCATTGAGTATTTTGGGGTTTAAATAAATCTTCCACAATTGGAACCTCTGTGCAGTGGGAAGTAAGTTGGTAAAGGTTATTGGAATGAAAAATCTGAAATTTCTAATTGTTGCTGTTCATCCTGGGAACATGCCAGAATAGTTTCTCTCTTTTGGATTATTATTTTGATTTTTAGAAAGTCAGAAGAAAATTAAATGCTCAAAATAATAATAATGTCACAAGTCAAAATAAAGCAACAGCTTGGAAGGAGTCAAAGAAAACGCTTGTCCGTGCTTATTTACTGAGCGCTTATTATGTACCAGGCTCATTCATGCAACTCATTCCCTCCCCACAATAGGCTTCGTGAGGCAAATTACCACCTCTTCTTAGAGATGAAGAAACTGAACACCAGAGATGTTAATAACCTATCTAAGTTCACACAATAGTCAGCGGTGGGGCTGCTATTGGTTCCTAGGTCAGTCTCATATGAGCTCAAAGCACTCTCAATCTTCTCAGGACTGTTTTCCCTCCCCTCATCCTTTAACCCAGTACTCTCTAACTGGGGTTCAAGTGGCCACAGTGGTGTGTCTCAAATGGGCTGCTGATGTGCCAAGATATTGATCTCCTCAGTCCTCAAGGGAGGTGGAGCCCAATCCCTTCACTCAAAGTTTCTTTCATGTAAGTATCCTCATTATCTTTGTGCATCACGATGTGGAAAATGTTGGAAACACTGCTTTAAGTAGAAGTAAATCAGCTCTCTCACACTTCAAATTTCAAGATATCTCTATTCAAACTTTTCAGAATCACTCTGAAAAAGCATTGTACTTTTTATTGAAATAAAAAATTTTTATTTAAGAAGGGCCATATGTATCAACCATTTAGATACCCTCATTTTTCAGACCAGGAAATGGGTCCAGACAAGTAAGATAACCTAACTTAGAGAGGAAATGGGTCCTACCTCAGCTGGTCCTCACCTATCCTGGGAAGCAGGGAACAAGGGATGCTGGTGGCTGTGCTCTGGTCTGCCCTATTATGTCTCGGACCGGATGGCATCACAGTGGATGGTTGCTGGTTCGTCTTTTCCCTTGGATAGGGAGCTCTAGGAGGAGAGGCACTGAGTCTTATTTATCTCTGTGTGCCCAGCAGTACATAGTCTGGTACATAGCAGGCACTCAATATTTGTTAAATGAATGAATGACTAAATAAAAATTGTGTTCATAAGATCCTAGCTCAAGCTCTGTCTCCCTAGGGTGTTAGCTATCTGACCTGAGACATGTCATTTATATTGGGAAATGGGCATAAAAGATCTTAGGTGATTGCAAGGATTATACAGGATAACAATAATGATGATAAAATACTAACAGTAGCTAATATTTGGTGAGCATTTACTATGTGCCAAGCAGGTTACAAATATTTTGCAAGTATTAATTCATTTAGTTTAAAATACATTTTTAAGTTGTAAATAGTCTGCGCATGTAGATAATGATGAGAGCTCCTTGTCTAATGTATTTCCCACTACATTAGAACTCAGTCTTGGACATACTTGGTTTCAATTTCTGTTACCCCTTTGGAAGCAGATGAAAAGGTGAATGAATTAAACCAAGACTAAGGGTTAGAGCTCTTTCCTGCCACTCTGTGAAAATGACACTGGGGAACAGAGGAAGTGATGGGGATCACATTTCTTATAATGGGTAGCTCTATCTGCCTTAAGAAAGAGAGAAAATTAGTATTCTCCTAATAGACAGAATGTCACAGAAAAGTTCAACCTTCTTCATAATACTGTAATTAGTATTTCATATACTATAATTTTAGTCTTGATGAGATAAGCACTTTCTGAAGAAATTTCAATATCTATATTGCTAGTGCTAGCAAAAAAAGCAATTTAAAATGACACATTTTAATACATAATAGCTGCCCCAACCTTTTGATGTAGCAGCGTGAATATCAAATTCTCTGTGAGAGAATGAGGTTTGCGGTGCCTTCAAGGGGTTGGTGCCTTTATAACGAAAGTGACATGTCTCTTCTGAACAGAGCCAACCTTAGCCCCCTGGGTCTTTTGCTGATCAAGCTGGTGAGAAAGTTCCCGTTAGCTAATCTTGTCGTAATTCAAGCAGATTCATCCACAGGACATGCTAGGAACTCAGTGGCATTGCTTGCAGGTAAGCAGGAGGAAGAACACAAAGAATTTTGAGTCCTACCATGTGCTAGACATTGTGTTTTATAAGCAGTGTGTCATTAATCCTCATTCTCTAGATGAGAAAACCGATGCTCAAAAGAGTGAACTCACTGCTGCATATGTAAGACCAATAGGTATTTGAACCCAGATGTATCTAATTAGAAAATCCACGCTCTGAACATTGCAATAGGCTGCCTTCCTGAAACAGCCTGTTTATCAAAGAATTCCTTGCTGAGTGATCAGATCCCCTAGCTACATACATTGAAAGGAAAAAAAGTGGATACCAAAATTGTCCAATATATTTAAATAGCACTGATAGATATACATACTCACTGAAAATATCCTAGCCAGTAAGACAGCTTGAAATAAAGAAATGCTGTCATTTGGCTTATCTTTTCTCTGACCACTGGGTCAAGACTGCTTGCAGTTACCATGACAGAGGTAGCTGGTGATTACAAATGCTCATAAACATCCACAGTGCATACCTTTTCTGAAAATGGAAATACAATGACATTGCTTTGGCACTGTGCTATCTTCCTGTGAGTTGTTATTTCAACAGAGAACTTGGATCATTTTCCAAACAGCTATAAGGGATGTACAGATTGAGGCATCTACTGGGAACTGCAGGTTGGGGGTAATTAAATTGGGTTCCCTCCACTTGGATGACACCCCTGACCAGTGCTAATGGTTACCATCACTGCAGGGGCAGCACAAATGTCACTACTATTATCACTGATAGTACGAGGAGGAAGAAGAGAGATGCAAAGAGAGAGGTGGAAGGAGGATGAGGAAGGGAGTAAGGCAAGGATATTTATATGTTAGTACTTTGTCTTCTTCATTTATGTGACCCAGCATGTAGCACAGCTGCTGGCAAATAATTCATCTTCAGTAAAGAATTACCAAACGCCTGGAAGAATTTATGAATGGATGGACGGATGGCTAACAATTAAGAACTACCCACATGTTTAGTCTCCTGCCATAACAAAATACCATAGACTGGGTGACTTAAACAACAGAAATTTACTTTGTCACAGCCTGGAAGCTGGAAATCCAAGATAAAGGTACTGGCATGGTTGATTTCTCTGAGGACACTCTCCTTGGCTTGCAGATGGCCACTTTCTTGCTTTGTCCTCACATGGCCTTTTCCTTTGTGCATGAACGTCCCTGGTGTCTCTTCCTCTTCTTATAAGGACTCCAGTTCTATTGAATTAGGGCCCCACCATTATGACCTCATTTAACATTATTTATATCCTTAAAAGCCCCATTTCCAAATAAAGTCACATTGGGGATTATAAATTCAACCTATGAATTTTGGGGGACACAATTCAGTTCATAACAGCATGTAATTCAATTCTAGTTTGAATGCTATCTTTATCATGGATTATTTCCTGATTTTTACAGTTAGAATTAATGTCTCTATCCTTTGGGCTCCCATAGCACATTATAAATATCTTTGCTATGAGTTCTAAAACTCATCACTTTGCCCGTTTTTTGGATATAGCAGAAACCTCCTAGCTGGTTTCTTTGCTTTTGGTCTTATTCTCATTCTATTTCTCTCCTTCTGCATAGCTGTTAAAGTGAACTTACCAAAATGCTCATAGAATCATGTTACTTCTCAGCTTTAAATTTATCAATAGGTTTGTGAATATAAGTATAACTCCTTGGGATGAGTTTAAATTGCATAATCTGAGAGCTCTGTCTATGTAATGAACCTCATCTTCCAAATCTCCTACCATACACCACCCTCTGGCCACTCTACCATAGGAACCTCTGCTGTTTCAGTTGTCTTGGCCATAACCGTGTTGTCCTTGCTGCCTGAGATCCCTGGTCCAGAGCTCTGCCCATCTCACTGTAGTGACCCCTGGCCATGCACATACACACACTCCTCTACCCTCTCCAGGGTTAAAAACATCATCTGCCTCCTCCTCTCAAACTCCTCTTGTTTTTCCTTTTGTGCTTTAAAATTTTTATTCTTCTTCAAAGTGTGCCCTAGATGGAAATAATAATAAGATGTGTCTAGGAATAATCATACACATTAAAACACTGGCAGGGGCACTTCCAACTGCTGATAATCAAGGAGGAGCTCCTATCAAACTAATATTATTAGATAATAACTATAAACTCTAGGAAAATATCCTGAAGGCACATGAGAGCAACCCAAAGGAGACAGAATCAAGGGTGAATATTTACTCTTGGGACATTTTTCATGTTTTTTTTTTTTTTTCATGTTTTTTCGTCTAGAAGGCAACCTCACACCAAGTGGGTAAAAGTTAGCTGTAAAACACGCAGACTTGATGGCTTGAAGAGCCAGTGGAGAGAGATTATTGTGATGACAGGAGTGAAAAAGCGAAAGAGGAAATCCAAGAAAGGAAAAAGCCAAAGAAAGGGAATACTATGTTCTGCATATGAACTCCGCCCAAATTTCTGGCTGCCCTCTGAACCATGCAGGCGTAAGGTAGAGCCCAGCTCTCAAATAAAGTAAAAGAAGTGAACAGAGATTTCTGTTGATGCATTCCAGAAGAAAGCCAAAGTTTGGAGTTTGAGTTCAGTCAAGTTAATTGTCTGATAGATAGATAGATAGATAGATAGATAGATAGATAGATAGATAGATAGACAGAAGATAGATAGATAGACAGAAAAACAAATAAAATAAATAAATAAATAAATAAATAAATAAATAAATAAATAAATAAATAAATAAAAAGGAACATAACAGAATCCAGAGTCTCTACATTGTACGAACCACAATGTTTGAAACACAATACTCAGGGAAAAGACCAAGAAACAACTATCCAGAAAACAACAACGATATCCTTTTCAAAATGAGGCTGAATATAAAAACATGACAGATAAATGAAAACTGACAGGATTTGCCGCCAGAGGACCTATACTACAGGAAATGTTGAAGGGAGTTCTTCAAGACTGAAGTGAAAGTGTGCCAGATGTAAAACTCAGAAAGTGAGAAGGAGCACTGCAAATGGTAAATATGTGGGCAAATACAAAAGATTAGATTTCCTCTAAAATATACATGATTGTTTAAAGAAAAAAATAATAACATTGAGTTGTGGTATTTATAACATACATAGATGCACTACACATGCCAACTCTAGCATAGGGGAAATGGATGTTACATGGCTCTTACATAATGTGGTACTATTTTAACTCTAAGTAGACTATGAAATGTGAAGGATACATATTTTAATTCCTAGAACAACCACTAAAAATTAAAGAGGTATAGGTAATAAGTCAATAAATTAATTAAAATGAAATTTTAACATATTATTTAATTAATACAACAGAAGGCAGAAAAGAAAGACAAAGAAACAAAAAACAGATGAGACAAATAGAAGACAAATAATAAAGCGGTAGACATAAGTCCAACTATAGCAGTACTATATTAAATTTAAATGGACTAAATGTACTAAATAAAAGGCAGTTTGACAGAATAGATTAAAAAAAAAGAAAGACACAATTCTATGCTTTCTAAAAGTGATTTACATTAAATATAAAGACCCAGACAGGTTAAAAATAAATGAAACTTTTGGGGCTGGCCCGGTGGTGCAGTGGTTACGTTCACAGGCTCCACTTCGGAGGCCCAGGGTTCGCAGGTTCAGATCCCAGGCACAGACCTGAGCAGCACTTCTCTGGCCATGCTGTGGCAGGTGTCCCACATATAAGGTAGAGGAAGAGGGGCACGGATATTGGCCCAGGGCCAATCTTCCTCAGCAAAAAAAGAGGAGGATTGGCCACAGATGTTAGCTCAGGGCTAATCTTCCTCACATGCACAAAAAGAAATAAAAATAAAATAAATGGAACTTTGGGTGATTATGTCAATGTAGGTTCATCAAATTGTAAAAAATGTACCATTCTAGTGGAGGATGTTGATATTGGGGGAGGCTATGCAAGTGTAGGGGCAGTGGGTATACAGGAAATCTTGGACCTTCTCCTCAATTTTGCTGTGAATCTAAAACAGCTCTAAAAAAATAAATTCTTAAAAAAAAAGTAAATGTAGACTAACATGCAATGTGATATTCTGGATTGGATCCTGGAACAGAAAAAGGGCATTAGCGGAAAAACAAATGAAAACAAAGTAAAATACAGAGTTCAGTTAATAGTAATGTATCAATATCTCTTTCTTAATTTTAATAAATTTACCATGATAATGTAGGATGTTAACATTTGGTGAAATTGGATGAGGAGTATATACAGGATCACTCTATACTCACTTTGAAACTTTTCTGTAAATCTAAAATTATTTCAAATTGTAGGCTTACTAAAAAACAAAAAATAGACAAAAAGAGCTAAACCAAGCAAACAGTAAGCATAAGAAGGATGGATAGGCTATATTAATATCCGATAAGTTAGACTTCAAGACAGAGTGTGTTACCAAAGATAACATTTTATAACAATAAAGGAGACATTTCATCAGGAAGACATAAAAACCATAAACATGTGTATGCCCAGTAACAGAACTTCAAAACTATGTACATATATATGAGAAAAATAGACAAATCCAAAACCATAGTTGGAGATTTTAACACCCCCTCAGAGCAATTGAGAGAACAACTAGACAAAAAAAAAATCAATAAAGATCAGAAAATCTGAATAACACTATCAATCAGCTTGACTTAATAGACATTTATAGAACTCTACATCTAACGACTAAACAATACACATTCTCCTCAAGTGCACGTGGCCTAGTCACTAAGAACATATGCTGTACCCTAAAACAAGTCTCATTGAATTTATAAGGACTGAAGTCATACAGTAGATGTTGTGTCATCAAAATTGAATAAAATTAGCAATAAATAATAAATAAAATATCTTGAAAAACTCACTTACTTGGAATTCAAACAACACACTTCTAAATAATCCAAGAGTCAAAGAAAACAATCACATAGGAAATTAGAAAATATTTCACGATGAATCATCGTGAAAACACATGCAGCACTTTTCTGGGCAGTAGATCGGTTTAGACAGGCATGATCTCCGGTGCATGCTCTTGTTTTAGGGAGGCGTTACAGCAAAGTGATTACGACTGTGAATGTAGGAACCTGACTGCCGGAGTTTGAATCTCAGTTCCATCAATCGCTAGCTATATTGTGCTTTGAGGCAAGTGATTTAACCTCTTTATGCCTCTGTTTTCTCAAAATAAAACAGAAACTCCATCCCAAAGGGTTGCTGTGAGCATTAGATGGGTTAATATGGGTAGAATGCGTAGAATAGTGCCTAGGACATGGTATTTAATAAAGTTTAGCTATTAGTAGTATTTGTCCTCATTGCAGCTCTAGGGTATATCCAGGAGAGGAATTAGTGGTGTCTCAAGCACCTGGAATAGTAACTGACATATAACAGGCACTTGCTAAATATTTATCTATGAATGAATGAAAAGTCATCTTCTTTACTGAGTCCTTACCAGGGCTCCAGATTGTGCTTATCAATTTACATGTCTTGCTTCACTGAATCCTCACAACACAAGAGGTGACTACCCCGTGGTTTCCATTTTACAAATGGCAAAGCTGGGCAGAGAGGTGCAGGGGCTTGTTCGACGTCGCACAGAATACAAGTGACAGACTGAGAATCACACTCAGCCCTTGAGACTTCAAATCCTATGCTTTTTCTCTCTTTCGTGTGACTTCATTTGTAAATGGGCCTAACACTCTAACTGACTAATTCTTAGAACACTGAGAAAAATTTTGTCTTAAATTTAAAACTCCAGCAAAACTTATGGTAATATGGGTAAGTAACCTCCTTCTGGTAGGTAGAGTGTTTTGGCTTAAATACCTCTGAGTTCACATGACGTGGAAACCCAGAGCAACCTGTGACAGTGAGGCCTCAGAGCCCCCTCTGCCTGACAACACTCTGAGTCAGGGTCAGCCTGTCAGGTGGCTTCCTCCCAAAGTCCCGAATGGGAAGTGGGAGCAGAATCTCCATCCTTGAGGAAGCTTGTATAGAGACTCCTTTCTCAGCCAAAGCCCAGAGAGAGGAAGAGGGAGATCAACTTTCTCCTTTCCTTCCTACCGCACTCGGGGTCAGAAAGAAGCAGTCTTTTCTTTTACCTTCTTTATGTCATACCCTCCTCCCGTCACAGGTGGAAAGAATGTTCACGATGGTGGACTCCAGTTGGGTCCTCCACACTCAGCTTTTGCTATGTTAAAGAAAACCAAAGAAGGGCCAGCCTGGTGTCGCAAGAGGTTAAGTGCGGGCGCTCCGCTTGGGCGGCCCGGGGTTTGCAGGTTTGGATCCCTGGCGCACACCGACGCACCGCTTGTTAAGCCGTGCTGTGGCAGCATCCCAAATAAAGTAGAGGAAGATGGGCACAGATGTTAGCTCAGGGCCAATCTTCCTCAAGAAAAAAACAAGGGGGAGGATTGGCATCGGATGTTAGCTCAGGGTTAGTCCTCCTCACAAAAAAAAAAAAAATAAAGAAAACCAAAGAATTTGGAAAATCTCTTCTCTCACAAAGCTTAGCATAATCCTATTTTACACATCTGAGGCTGAAATTTTGCTCATTCTATTTTTCTCATTCTTTCTTTCAACATTCTTCTATTACAAGTCCTAAATTTTGACTAGGAAAATAGATGTCTCTCTTTTACTAAGGAAAATGTCTTGTATTCAAAAAGGAAAAGAGCACAATAATAATATTAAAAATATTCCTCCTAGTATAGAAGCTTGCTAATGGTGCCAAATGAATATAATAAAACACTATACATATACATATTTAAGTTTCGCAAAGGAAAAGTCAAAATGTAAATTAAAAAAATCAGTAGTATTTTATACATCTTGAGTAATAATTGGTATTACAAAATTCATTTCTGCTTATCATTCATTGATGCCTAGACATATTTCAGGATCGTGTACAATTATTACAAGGCAATCATAAATTTAATTTTTGTTTTTTTGTAGGTTATTTGCATCCAATGTGACACCTTTGTGTGTGTGAATGTATGCATGAATGTCCAGTCCTCTGTACAAATATTCAAAGATTTTATGGTCTTACAAATCAGAATCTTTAAATCATTTTATTTTCCTAAATTAGGATGTGGAGTTACTCATGAATCATGTCTATTTAATTAGAAATTCTTGTTATTGGAAAAGTCTAAAAAAAAAAAGCAATAATTTATAACTGCCTGTTATTATGTACTAGGTACTATGATATACACACGTATATTTCTTTGCTCTGACAGCTGACAGCCCAGAAGCAACAATATCCTAGTAGAACTGAGAGAACCTAGCACCTATATCTTTGTTTCTGATATTAGCCTCCAATAAAAGGAACCGAAGCTCCTTAGAGAAATGACTGATTCTAGGACTGGGGCTGGAAATATACAAGATGAGCCTGGAGCATCTTACATTGACAGAAAGTAAGGATGTGCTAAAAAACAAACAAACCACACGCACACACATACACTCACACACAGACAAATCCTGCTGCTGAGTGTATGTGAAAGGGACACGGGAGCCAACTGAAAGAGTTTCCAATGGCCAAAGCTGGAACAATTTTAGCAACAAAATAAGTAAGGTAGTACTGGATTATAAGCCCAAATGCAAAATAAATACCCATGAGTACATACCGATATAAATAAATGATTGAATAAATGAATGCAAATAGGCAAATCTCCCATGCAGAAGAATCCCAAATAATTTACGCAGACACTCCTCTCTTAAAGAGGTGGAGCATAATGTCCCCCTTCTTAAGTGTGAACTACACATAGTAACTTTCTCTTAAAGAGTAAAGTATGGAAAAGAGGAGAAGAAGAATAAATTTACAGAGGTAAAACCTGGCAAATACTATGTCAAGCCGGGTGACCGGGACGAACATCAAGGGTGGGAAGTCATATTGATAGCATGTATCCTTGATAAGATGTGACAAGATTGATATTTTACCCCTGTGATCTTCTTCCCTAAAACACCTTAACTCAGTTAAATCGTGAAAAAAAAAAATAAATAAAACATCACACAAATCCCACTTGAGGGACTTTCTGCAAAATCCCTAACTGGTAATCCTCAAAACTGTCAAGGTTATGAACAACAAGGAGTCTGAGAAACTGTCACAACCAAAAGGGGCCTAAGAAGACATGACTTCTAAATGTAAGGTGGTATCCTGGATGGATCCTGTGACAGTAAAGGGACATTAGAGAAAAACTGAGGAAATCTCAGTAAGAATGGGCATCAGTTAAAAATAATGTGTCAAGATTGGTTCATGGAATTGTGACAAATGTATCTTATGTAAGATGTTAATAGCGGAAGAAACTGGGTGTGGAGGGTGTGGGATATATGGGAAATCTCTGTGCCATCTTCACAATAATTTTGTAAAACTAAAATTATTCTAAAATTTAAAAAGTTTACTTAAAACATGTTCCTTCTCTATTATTAAATATACCATTCATATGTACAAGGTTAGACAAATATACATATCTAGAATATAGAATTCCATGCCCCACTCATTATTCATTTATTGAGAAGACATGCTGTAGGGCAAAGAACATCAGGGCCTGGGGACAAGGTCCATTTACTCCATGGCCTCTTCTCCAGGGAATGGTGGCTCCACAAATCATTGAAGTCATGTGGACATTGAGAGACATGCAAAGGTGTATTAGATCAGTTTCATTTGCCATATGACCCAGCACTGCCAAGAGAGCAAGGGCTGTGCCATGCAAGCCGGCACGGACTCACATACCCAACATGCCCCTTGCTTGCTGAGCCTCGTCCTCATGCACTTTCACCCCCTCATCATATGTTTATATGCGTGTTTTCCCAGCATTTCACTACAGGCTCGCCACTGGGAGGGCAGGAGCCTGGGCACGGATGTCAAGGCCGCTGCTACAGTTCTTGTCCCTATCTCTGTGTCATCATTCAGAGGCCCCTTTCTGAACCCTGCGACTTAATTTATGGACACTTGTCACTGTTGCCATCGTTGGTTCATCCTTTATCACTTTATAATTAATCTACAAGCCTTTTACTCTAGAATTCGACTCTCTTATGTTTCCCACAAAGTCTTCTTTTTTTCTCTTACAACAAACCGTATCAAAAGCTTCTAACAAGGCAATACGGTTGGTGGGGGATAAAGCGCAAAGTTAGAGAATCAAGTACAACCAAATTAGGTAGATGCAGAGTCCAAAATAGGGATTTTGTTTATGATTAAATTAAGGATTCTATTCTAAGATAATCTGCTGGCTTTTAAGATGCCCCATTTCCCCTAAATGCAGAAAACAACCTGCCATGTCAAACTAGGATAAATATTATTTTTGTCTTGTTTTATTTTTGTTTTGGGGAATGGGACACATGCACAGTACGATGTTGTTTTAAAAAAATGCAACATTAATGTATTCCTACTCAACTGAATGCTTCTACCTCATCTGGACGGGAACAGAGTTCCTATATTAATATGTGAGTTGGCTCTTCCATGGAAAAATAGAAGATATAGTATTTTTTTACCAATAAAATTTGAGAAGTTGGTAAGCTTTCTTCCTTCTAGTTCTTATTTTTCACGGCGATGTCCACTGACGTTTACCTTTTATTTAGTGTTGTGTGTAAGTACGAGAAATTACAGTGTAGAAAGTCAGAGAAGACAGCAAAGGTTTAGAAAGAGATTGCGTTTGTCAGTGGCCTGGAGATGGACTCTCCAATGCCTACGCCTCTTCTTCTAACTCTCGCTCAGTACCAAACGATAGATCCTGGTCCAACTGTTAGATGTATTTCCTACTCTTAGATCGTATGTGGTGTGGGCTGCATTTTTTCACAATATATCTGCCAAAATGTAGAGTAACAATACCACCTACTCTTAATTAAACACATGGAAATGTATTGCTCTTTTACTAAAATGAGGCTTTGTATAATGGGTTTATTCTGTTTGCCGTGCAAAGATGTATTCCCAGCACTTGCTTGTCTGTGTTTTGGCCTCCCTAAACACTTCCTCTTCGGTGACTGCTGCCCAGCCAACAGGAACTCAGCTTCCAGAGTGCAGCCATAAATGGAAAACAAGGCTGGCTGTCTACCAGGTAGTGACATACAGACCCACATCTTGACTCCAGGGACAAATAGTGGGTTTTGTTTTTCCCTCTGTGGATCAATTTTATAGTTTCTACAGATCTAGGATCTGGCATGGAAGACAGCCCCTGGCCACTCACTCATTGCTGAGTCTCAGACGTTTTTCTAAGGTTCCTCCAAACTCCAGAAAGGGAGAGATGGAGGTGGTGGGGGTAAAGTCATGATTGTCTGGACTTCAGAGAGCTGGGAAGCCTGGGGCTGGCTCCTGCCAGTACAACCCTGGCTGGTGGCACAAACAAGGACGTGAAGCAAACAGACTCAAGACTGATCACAAGCATCAGGAGTCCCCACATACTATGTCACCACTCTCTTCTTTGTAAAAATCCTCTGCTGAGCTACTTGCCCCACTCTCTCTTTCTCGGGGCTAAGTACCGTGTGCATGCACAAGCGCATTGGGTGAGGAGGAGGAGAAAGAGAGGAGGGGGGGAGAGATATATAAGTGATATACAAAGAACTGAACACAATGTGCACAATTTGATGAGTTTGGACATTTGCAAATGTCCATGACACCATCATCACAATCAAGGTAACAGACATATCCAACATCTCCCAGAATTTCCTAGTGTCCTTTTGTTTTGTCTGTTTGTTTGTGGTAAGAACACTTAACATGAGTCGCATGTAAATGTTTTTTTATGGCAAAAATTTTCAGTTTGTAGTTTTTGAAGTGCTAATATACATATTAATAATCCAAACTTATTTGATCACCCGCCCTTTATATTTTGTATTTAACTTAATATTAATGGAACATATGACTGGACTAGTGTCCTCTAGAGCATGGTTTGAGAAATGCCGCCTCAAAACTCCTAACCATCCATCTCTATTCTTTGGAGATTTGTCCAACCATAAGTTGATAAGCATCATGCTGAAGGAAAGGAAGGAACTTATCCAGCTATTCCGAGGAGATGTTATAAAATATAGTGGCAGAAGGACTTACATTGTTACAGATGCTTAATATTTTTGGAACCATCCTGATTACTATTATTGTATTTCATCTTCACAATGACCTGATGAAGAAGACAAAGAAGGTATCTCTACTGCTTCTGCCACTCGTAACAATTATCATTTACTGATCATTTATTATATGCTAGGTACTTATATTATCTTGCTTTTGAAAATAACCTTCAGTAACCACTATGATCTTCTATGCTACTAAAGAGACAGAGGCTCAAAAAAGTACTGTGATTTCTGCCCATATCCTTACTCCAGTAGAACGGTTGAAGATTTTGAGACTTAATAAAGTCCCAGGACTTGTTCAAAGTCAAGGAATTGTACTCCATTAACACAAAAGGGTTTTTCCCTTTGACTTAGGCTCCAATTCTATTACCACAAGCACATCTTATCATGTGATTTTCTTTCTTTACCTCCACTCCTGACCCCATAAGGAGTCTAATGAAAGTATAGTTGATCCTTTTAACAGACCAAACATGGAATACAACTAAGGGCTATAGAGAATAAATGTCATGGTTAGAAAATAACTCCACTAGGATTCCAGTCAAAAATGGTGTCATATAATGTGGTAATCTAGGAGTTGGAAGACCCAGGTTCTGGTCCTAGTTCTGCTGCATAATATGTGATACAACCTTAGTGTGCTCACGTGTACAATAAGAAGAATAACTCAGGGGTTGCTGATAAAATTAGAAAAGGACATGTTTCTAGCCAGGTATTAGTAATTGAGTGGAATTTTGAGATGTAGAGCTGCTGGAATTGTGTGGACATGTCCATTTGGATGACTCAAATGTTTATAGAGACAGGAGTTACACAAAAATTATTTGCTTAGAGCTTCTGCTCACCCAAGGGGTAGACCTGTCTAAATAATATAAGAAGTAGTAAGTATTATCCCAGCCTTGGGCAAGTTAGTCAAATGTTCCGAGAAGTTTTAGCTTCTTCTTTTATAAATAGGATTAAAAGTACCTGCCAGTATTTTTTAAAAAAATTAAATTAAATTACATATATAAACAGAAGAATAGAATATACATTTCTTGAAATCTTCCTAATGCCCATCATATTATATATTTCTCTTTTTCAAAACCTACTGCAAAATAAACTTCAGACACAATACACTTTTTAAGATAGTAAAACTAAGGCTTATAAACTCTAAATATCTGGACCAATGAAGCTGGGAACAGTCGTAGCTGGGATTTGAGCTTAGATATAGCTGATACCAAAGACCATGTTTTGTCCTCGTCACCCCACACTGCTTGACACAGAAGGGGTAAGAGAGAGATTCAAACCTTCTCCCTTCACCTTTCCCTTAGTGAAATTTCCTTCCGATAGCCCTTCATCTGGCTGTGCCTCTGTATTTAGGAATATTCACTTGTGTGTCTATACACAGTCAAATCCTGTGTGCATATGCCTTTCTAGAACGGATGATGGGAGCCCTAAATACTAAATTATGTCAAAGTGTCTCATCGGGCGGGCACACAGGTGTTAAGGCAGCCCCAACCAGCCTGTTGAGATCTTCACAACTGCCCTATAATTCAACCTTAAATACCTGCAGGAGCCAGGGAATTACACAGAATATGCAAATTAGATCTCTCATGAAAAATTGCACTGCCTTCCATTGTAATGATTTCATTACTGATGATAATGGCAGTTGTATGTCTATAAGCTCTGGTGAAACCTTCCAGCACCTTGTAGAAACATGTGGCTTCTAGTCTAGGATGGGATGAAATCAAAGTAGACGTAATACATGCTGTTCCTTTCCTTTTCCCTTCCCTTCCTATATGAACCTGGAAGAGACTGTAAATTTATTTCTGGGAGTTGAAAGAATTTACTTTATAAATTTTGCCTTTGTTGAACTCTGCTTTTACCTATTTATGTCTGCATGACACATGAAATTAATAATAAGGGCAAAAAATTATAATCATCCCCAATGAAAGGCATCCGTTTACGGGCTTATCAGAGGTATTCCCTGCTGCAAGCCTGGGTGTCAGGATGCTGTGTGGTGAGGGCTTCGAAGCGCTAGTTTTGATTTTCCCAGCATGCATATTCCACCTGGTCCCACAGAGCTCTCTTGAAAGTCCACAGAAGGATGGGGAATGCAGACAGCATTGCACACTGAGTGGATTAGTCTTCTGTATTCAATCATTTTGTCCGAGTGAGGTATATTTGGAGGGGAAGAGCAAAGCCTGTCTTCATTCTAACAATCATTGCTTCTCTATGCCGAGCCATATGGGAACATCCTCTCTGCAGATTCTGCCCACTGCTCATCCTGGAGGGGCGCTGATGCTGAAATATTAGTTTATTTATTTATTTATCAAATGGGTGTACCTCATGTACCCCTTGAAGTAAGTCTCAGTACTAAATAAGGAAATGCATGTAAAGAGCTTACACTTGGTACCTTATTGTGCCTACTGCGCAATAATTTCCTTTCGTTGGATGACAAATTCTCCTTTAGCTCTATGTTTATTATTCTCCCATTTAGAAATATTTAGGATCCTCCAAGTGGGGCTAACCTGTGGGAAATAGAGTCCAGGCCTTCCTGCACGTGCATTCTTTCAGTAAAGAGGCTTCCCTGCCTGTGCAAGGCCACAACCAGCCCAGGAGCTGTGTTTATAGGAAACTCAGAGATTTGTTTGACGGAAACAAGCAGTAATGTGATCTTTCAGAGAAAAGCAATATTAATACAGGGAGATCGTGATATAACATGATGTGAAATTGCTAACACAATAAAGCTATATGACATTTCTGCCTCGGTGTGAGTTCTGTCTGGGAGTCGATCTGCTAAGGAAAAGATGCAGGTTAAGTGAATGACTGGGGCTTCCCCTCCATCTCAGAGTGTTTCAGGACAGAGGACGGGGATGTCCTCCCTGACCTAAGTTGCCTTATCAAATCCTGGCTCTATCCCTTATCAGCCAAGAGACTGAGCAAGACGGGGAAATATTACCTACGAACTCAGGATGTGGCATAGCACATACGTGAGGAGCAGTGGAGTACAGCGGCTAAGAGTGCAGTTTCTGGAACCGAATTGTCAAGGTTCAAATCCTTGTGACTTAGAAGCCATGTGACTTGGGCAAGTCATTTAACTTCTCTCAGCCTCAGTTTCTTCATCTGTAAATTTGGAAAAGATAATAGTACTCAATCTTTAGGGTTGCTGTGAAGTTAATTCTGTAAAGGGCTTTGAACAGACTTTGGCATATTGCAAGTTGCTCAATAAATAATGGCAATCATTCTCATACATGTTAGACTCCTGCCACTCCTACATGCAATAACAAAATTTGGCTTGCTAAACTGGGCATAATTCTTTTTGCATGTCCCAAATATGAACATCTAATCAATGTATTGAAAATGTGAAGAAATGCTTTTCCTATTATAGCACTTAATTGTGGTTAATTTTTCTGCACATGCTTTATTACAAGACTGTGAATTCCTTGAGAACAGCAACTGTATGGTTTTCTTCTATTTTCAGAGTGCCTACCATCACATTTGGCCTAGTAGGTAGTCAATAAAACTTGGTTGAAATGTTGAATGAGAAATTGACCAGGTAATTTAATGAATGAAGGGAAGAATGCCTGGAGGATCCAAACCATTTGCAATGTATTCAAGCCCTTCTTCTTTCCTTATGTCTCCATGTTTGTGTATCTTTCAGAACTAATCAATTCTGTATTGGGGGCTGCTGACAAAAGGCGCTGTTATGAGAAGGGGCCTCCTCTTAAGCCAGACACTCCCTTTCTCGTCGCATCTGCTCCTGTTTATGTAAGCAAAGGAAAAAAAAAAAAAAGCGTGCATTATATTTTTACGAGCCTTGCAATTTATTCTGTTTTGTTGTCAGACCATTGGGAGTGCATTGTATAAACTTTATTGAGACAAGATATCTAGAGATGTTTGCATATGTCTGAGCTCAGCACAATATTACTTTTTAATGTACTTTTGACTTTGCAGGCAGAGGATACAGTAAAAAATGTAAAACAGCAGTAGCTGAGGCTTTTTTATTACCTGCATTTTGCCTTCTCGGTTTGAAAACAAACAAGTGCCTTATTCAAATGAGATAAACTAATATGCATTAGTTTGGCACAGTTACAAATGGGATATTTCTGTTGCTGAGTCAGAAAGGGAGCTTTACTCCGTGACAACAGGTACAGGGCACAGAGTGGATAACAGTCTTGTCAGCTGAGATCTGTGCCAGCTCCCCACTCCCTATATATCAGGAGAGCAACCATTTAGTGTCTGGAGACATGGAGGATGATTGCAAATATAGACCCACAGGCTCAGAGATGGAAGGAACTTACTTCTGTCTTGGGGAGGAAATTGAGTCCCAGGGAGGTTTAGGGACATACAAGATCACATGTTCAGTCTCTTTATCACACAGTGTGAGAGGTAATCAGGGCTGAAATTGAAGCATGAAGCCCAAACCAGGGGGCCAGGGCTGGGAGCGTGAAACAGGACAACAAGGGGTCAGATGTGGTCAAGCACCAAGAAAATGTACTAAGATGGTGACAGATTTGAGCAAAATCAGTGTGCGAGCCAAAGTCTGTGTGTTAGTCTGGGGTCAAGCAAGAGAGGCCTTAACAAGGAAAATACGACCTGGAACAGTGAAACTAGGGGAAAAGTTGGTGAGGAGGAATTCTGAGGCACAGGGTCTGCTGGTGCTCGGGCCTGACCTCATAAACTCACTTCTCCATAAAGGCAGCTAAATAGCAGCTAAGAGAAGGCAGCTCATAAACTCAGAGACTGGACTCCAATCCTGATCTGCTGTCGCCAGCCCTAAGCCTTTCCTCTTAAACCAGGCCACTTCACCAGGATGTTAGAAGGTATTTTTATACACTTTTTTTTTTTTTTTTTCTTTGCTGGAAATTACCCGTAGGTGTGCAGCTAATTGCAGGTTAACCAAACAAAGTCTCTCAAGAGAATTGACCCTTGGAAACAGCGTTTCAGGAAAGTTACAGTGGAATTTTCACTTTCAGATTCCTGGTCACAGACAAATCCTGGGCCTCAAAGGATCAAATGACCAATGTTCTGGGCTCAGGTAGTTTTATGGCAAAATGAATGGAATTGAGACATTAATATGAGGGCCTTTTAGGGATTACAGGTGAAAGAGAAAAACATCCTCAAAACACTAATTTTTATCTGTGAGTGTAAGGAACTTTAACATTTACAAAAATCCTTTCTCATTCTTTACAACAGCCTTTGATAAGAACAAGGGAGGTCGAATGACTTGCCTACAATTACAGAGTTCAGAAGTGACACAGCCAAGATTTGAACCTAAGTTCCCTGCACTAATTTGGTGGCTTTTCCTTCCCATTGAATGGTCCTTAAGAACATTCTGCTTATATTAGTACGGTATGGGGAAATCTTGCTGTTCATAAAAGTAAATGGATGCGATCTTCCCTTACATTAGATGCAGAAGTTTATACCCCAGTTTGAAAGTCATTACTCCCACGAAGGTAGCAGAGACTATATGTGGTTTGCGGACATCAACTGCTAGCTCAGACTGCCGAGGATGAAGGTGGGCTGGAGAGAAGAGTAGAAACCACAGTGATGAAAATAGCCCTGGTTTTAGAATTAGAACATCAAGGTTAGTATTTGGGCTTCACTGATTATCAGATGTATGGTTCATAGAGTTAACACCAGGAAGCCTTTCCTGACATCCCCTTGCCTTCCTCCCTGCACCTGCCATGGCTGGCTAAGGAGGTACTTCTTTCCACTCATAAAGCATCCTGTATTGCCCTTTCCATATGATTGATCACAGCACCAGAAAATGAGTTTTTTAAGGACAGGGGCTGGAAAGATTTGTCTTTGCATCACCAAGGTCCAGCATATTGTTTGATGCATGGTAGTGTGTTAGTCAAGGTTCTCCAGAGAAACAGAACCCATAGGATGTGTATGTATGTATATCTCTCTCCATATATGTATATCTCTGTATATATGTGTATGTATGAGAGAAGGAGAGAGATTTATCTTAAGAAATTGGCTCATGAGATTATAGGGGCTGGAAAGTCCAAAATCTGCAGGGCAGGCTGGTAGGCTAGAGACCCAGGGAAGAGTTGAGGCTATAGTCTTGAGCCTGAAGGCAATCTGGAGGCAGAATTCCTTTTCTCTCCAGAGACCTCAGTTCATTTCTCTTAAGGCCTTTAGCTGATTGAGTGAGGCCCACCCACATTATGGATGGTAATCAGCTTTACTCAAAGTCTACTGATTTAAATGTTCATAACATCTAAAAAATACCTCCACAGAAGGTGTTTGACCAAACATCTGGGCAACATAGCCTAGCCAAGTTGACATGTAAAACTAACCATTACAGTACGCTCTCAATAAATATTGGCTTACATGCCAGATATCTTCTGTTTGCCACTCAATATCTATCTTCCATCCTTTTCTACTCTGCTCTCTGCCCTAGGAGGCTGTCCTGTATGGGCTACATTAACAGGGCTCTGTGCCTTCTGGCTTCCATTGGATTCAGCCAATGGAGAACCCCAAGAGGAGATCAGTGGGTGGGAAGAGTGAGGTGAGGATATTTATTTTCCTTCATTCTCCCTGAGATGTGCTCTAGGACTGGCTGTGCCTTGATCAAGAGTCACTGTACTTTTCAAGTTGGACTGCTCTACATGCCTCTCTTTCATTTCAGACCCAGTAACCTCTGCCTTGCCTAAGCCTTTCAGAAATAGAGTGATATCAACTTCCCTTCCGTTATCCCTGGGTTTCTACACTGTCCTCTGTGCTCCCCCTATATTTTGTTTACACTTTTATAATAAGTCCCCTTAAAAATAAGCCCTTTTTGAATTAATTAAAGGGTGTATTCATTTACTGATTGATACAGTGGACTGAATAAATTTTTGTTTTTACCCTTCTCTCAGCTGTGGTTTTATCATCTGTAAAATGGGAATAGAATGCTTTAAAACATAGGGTTATTAGATGATTAAACCAAATCATACATGTACCGTGCTTAGCACACATGGAAGTGCCTCACATAAAATAAACACTTAACAAGTGTTCAATTATAATAGTAGTAAAAATAATGGTAATAATAAGGATAGCTGATTTGATATGGTCACCCAACCTAATTACAAAGATACATGGTGAGATGAGAGTGTAAGAACTTTCCTCTTTTTCTTGCCTCTAAATAGGAAGTCCTACTTAGGAATTCCTACCAAGGAATGAATAGAACCTAAGAGACAATTGTGGGGATGCTGAAGGAATTTGACACCTAGAATTAGATCACAGGAATTTAAACACTGCCTCTTTATCTTTAAGGCCAAGTCAGCATAAGCAAGTAATTTAACCTTTCAGAATCTCAGATTTTGTCTTTAAAATTAGAGTAATAATTACCACGTCACAGCTTTCTGGAGAATTGAATGACATAAAACATAAAAAGCACCTAGTGCAGTGCCTGGCACAGAGAAGTTCAATAACTTCTGTATTTTTACTTGTTATGATCAGCAATATTATCATCCTCACCACAATAATCACCTTATTCCACAGAAGGAAAGTCCTGTGAAAATCTGTATAAAAATAAGTGGACAAGATTGTTATATATGAGGCAACCACCCACAATCTATCTCAAGGAAATGTCAAAAGCAAAACTTAAGAAGTTATATAGAACGGTTAGAAACCAGCTTTTTAGAAAATTTTCAGAGTCCTCTGGCCCTAATCTAGGGAGTAAATTGAGAATCAGACACAGAGGCAACAACTATTAGAGTAGGAATGTATCTGGTGGGAGTGTTGGAGTCAGAGCTGGAAGGGGAAGAGGCTATCAAAACGGTGAGTTATGGGAGTTTTAGGCCTTCGAGGTGGAGGAGTCTCAGTGATGCCAAGACACATGGTGTCACCCACAGCAGGTGGTTAAAGAAGGGCCTGGACGAAGGAGGACAATTTTATATGTGTGTATACGTGTATGTGAATATATATACATACACACATGTGCATGTATATACACAAACATACATACATATGCACATATTACATATATGCATATGTAAAATTTTCTGTTCATTCCCTCCAAAGCTGGTATTCCTACAAATGAGAGCCATCATCTAAAAGACTTCAATCTGGTGGTGGCTCCTTAGCCTTGGCAAAGATATTCAGATGAGAAAGCAGCAGCACTCGACCACCTGGGAGAAGCCAGGAGACCCTGGTCTCTGATCCATTCATCCAACTACAATGGTAATCACCTAATCTTTGCAGAATGGTTGATCATTTTACTACATTGGAAAATTGAAACGGGGCTCAGAGTGGGATATCTTGCATTAGACTGATGCTTTCATACACCTCATTGTGATAATCCATCCACATACGAATTAAATATAAGTCCTAAATTATTGAAAATCATTCAAACACTTGAGTAGGTGTCACTAATACAAGGAAAACATATGACGAATTTTATATCCTGACAGCCTGTTTTTATGTTTCCACTCTGTAATGATGCCCCATCTGACATGGAACCCAATTATTTACACTGCTCTCAGTGTGGTGCTGTAAAGAGCAGTCTGCCAGAGCTGGACATGAAATCCAGGCCCACCTCTAACTAGAAGGCTGTCTCCCTGGTCCCAGCATCAGTAAATATTTCTGCTATACTTTTTTTCGTTTTGTAAGTTGTCTCAAATCCCTAGTGGACTGAGACAAAGAAAAAACAATATTTATTATGTGACCTTGGGTTTTTCCCTTAATTTCTCTGGGCTAGTTTCCTCATCTGCAAAGTGGAGACAATAGTACATACCCCAGTGGGTTATATGTTCACATCTTGTCTTGTTACAGAAATAACCCAGGAAATAGAGGCACTTTAGGGATGATAAATTGAGGTGAAGTGTGTAGACTGCTATCAAAGTGTCTGGAACGAGACAGACAATCATTTCCCATTAATCCTCCCTCTCTGCTCACTTTTGTTTTCCTTTTCTAGTGAGAAATAGAAAAATTATCTTCATCCCTTCATCTCTCCTCAGTTCCTTGCCTCTTTCAGCTTTCTAGCCCCACGAATGCAATGAGCCACTACTGTATACAGAGCCCGGTGCTACGCTGGGGACACGAATGTGAAGAAGGAAGATCCCCAAATTGAAGACACTTAGCCTAATGGGGAGAAACAAAAGCATGCAAACAGTTATGTTTTGAGGTGTGTTATCATACGCTTGTTACAAAGTACTACACAATCATAAGGAAGGCTTCACTGGGGAGGTGACAAGTGAGCTGGCCTGTTGTCACTTCTGCTCCGAGATAGTGTCATCCACGGCTGCTTTTCAGTCTAGGGGCACATGTACTTCTATGTTGGAGGAAGGATCGCTCTAAGGTTGGTTTGATTCTGGACACAAACCATCTTCTTCTTAAAAGATGACCAAGACTACCTATGAAGTAAACGTTTGGGATTTGTCTCTAATTTGGCAAAAGAAAGACCTGAATGGCCCTCCAAGGAAAGAAGATTACTTAGTCCTGCGATTCTGTCTCTTGCCTGGCCAGCCTGCCAGGTCCTGTAGAGGAGCAGGCATTGCTGGAAAGCAGTTCACCCTCCTCCCATCAGTCCTCTCTTTTGTTCTGTTCAGCGCTTTCTTTGCAATCAGAGAGGAAGTTAGCTCTGAAGATACTGCAATCTGCAATATTTGAAAAAAGATCAGATCGCTGTTATTTATTGGAACCGCTCTTCCCTCCCGTGTAAATCCTGGTGATATCATCTGGATAATGAAAGTTCTACTGCTTGCATTTCCACATCTATTCAAAAGAATTCTCATCAGCCACTGGCCCTTTAAAAAAAAAATGCTTATATTACATTTTAACATCTTCATTGACACTCCTATTGAGTGGCTTGGAAATGTATAGTCAGTAAGTCTGTATTTTGGCTTTGTTCTTTTTGTGTCTTTTGCAAGCAAAAGTCTTATCCAAGAATGCAGCTAAGCACCATTTACATGGAAATGATCTACACTGATATCTATGTCTATATCTGCCTTTGTTACACACCTCTCTTCTGATGACAGCATCCTACTTCTTGGAGAAATTTTGCTCCTTCATTGCTATACTGCCTGGTCCTAGTGAAAGCAGTAATCTCAGAACTCTGTCTCCTCGATATGAGTGTGAGCATGTGATCCAGGCTGGGCCAATCACAAATCTTCCTCAGGAAGTTTCAAGTGGGAAATCAAGAAAAAGTCTTTTTCTTTATGGTAATCTAACTTGGCTAGTTGTGAGCCCCAGGTGTGGTCTGCCTGTCGGTTGGCTGAGAGATGAAGCAAGCTGCAAAGGAAAAGAGGGATGGAGATGGAGAGAGGAACTTGATGGAGTTCTAACCCCTGCTTCCAGCCATATTGGAGGTCTCCCTACACTCCTGCTCTTCTTCTATTTAGTCATAGGAGCCGATAAATTCCCCTTTCTAAATACTCTGGTTTCAGTTGAATGTTTGCAACTCGTAGCCAAAATCACCCTGAAATACTTCCCTCTATCCTTCCTTCCATTTTTCAGGAGCAGATGGTGGGGTGGGGTGGCACTGATGAAAGTCCAGAGTGAAAGGTAAAATATTACCCTAGAATCCTAGGACAAATCAGAGGAGAATCCTGGATTGGGAGGAGGTTCAGGAAAAGATCATGGGTTTTAGGGCTGCATCAGTTTGCTAGGGCTGCCATAAAAAAGTCACAAATTGGGTGGCTTAAAACAGTAGAAATTTGTTCTCTCACAGTTCGGGAGACCAAAAGTCCAAAACCAAGTTGTCAGCAGGGCCATAATCCCTCTGCAGGTTCTAGGGGAAAATCCTTCCCTGTCTCTTCCCGCTTCTGGGGGCTCCTGGTGGCCTTTGGCTTATGGCAGCATAGCTCCAACTTCGGCCTCTGTCTTTACATGACCTTCTTCCCTCTGTGTTTTTCTGTGATTTTTTTTGACTTTTATAGGGAAACTCTCATTGGATTTCAGGCCCACCTTAGTCCAATATGTCCTCATCTTGATCTTGATCTTTTTGTGTGTGTGTGTGTGTGAGGAAGATCAGCCCTGAGCTAACATCTACCGATCCTCCTCTTTTTGCTGAGGAAGACTGGCCCTGGGCTAACATCCGTGCCCATCTTCCTCCACTTTATATGGGATACCACCACAGCATGGCTTGGCAAGTGGTGCGTCGGTGCGCGCCCGGGATCCGAACCGGTGAACCCCGGGGCCGCCGCAGCGGAGCGCACGCACCTAACCACTTGAGCCACTGGGCTGGCCCCTTGATCTTTATCTTAATTACATCTGCAAAGAACCTACTTCCAAATAAGGTCCCATTCTAAGGTCTCAAGGGGACATGAATTTTTGGACCAAATTGAACTGAGTTGAAGCCTGGATTCTTTAATAAAATGTTAACTGTGTAACTCTAGGTAAAATCATTTAAACTCTCCGAACCTCAGTTTTTTTATCTATGAATGGATGTAATATTAACTATCTCTAAAGAATTTCTGTTAACACTAAGGAAAATGTAGAAACCTTATCTTTCTTAGTGCCTAACACTTTATAGGTGCTTAAAAGTTATAGTTCTACAACTCCTTTACTTTGTTAATGATTGCCATCGATTATATAAAAAAGAAGAATTAAATACATGCTAAAAAGAGGAGTAAGCAATCTACTGTGGGAGTTTCACTGAGGAGAATCAAGGAAGGCTTCATGGAAGAGGTGTCATGTTTAGCTAGACCTTAAAAATTAATAAGTTCATTAAGTGGGGAAGTTATGGAAGTACGATTAAAGTACAATTCAGGAGAAGGCCTAGGCTGATAGGGTCAAAGTAAAGTATAGCCTTCCATGGTTCAATTCACTCCACGTGATTCCTCTAGGAGTGGACAGATACAATACACTTTAGACAAATCATCAGCTTGCTAATTGAGCTTTCATAAATTTCAGTATAAGTAATTTTGAGACTATACTCTATAATGAGAATCTGGAAAGTAGATATTCTATACTATGAAAAATGGTGGATTTTTATATTTTGAAAAATGAGTGGGTGATAAGGTTGACATTTTACAATGAATATTGAGAAACCAAAATCTAACACTATGCCATTTGGAAAGTATGTTGAAATTTGCGTGTTATTCGTCTTTTTCCCCAACTAGATGGCAACTTCCTTGAAGATAGGGGCTGGGGCTGCTCATCACAGTGTCCCCAGTGCCTAGAACATAATAGGTGCTGATAAAATATTTGGTGGATGAACAAATTAAATTGCATCACGTATTGTATCCCATGTGAAAGATGAACCAATGTGTAATCCTGAGTCAAGTGCTATCCCTCGTATTAATTTTTTTCCCCATAACTCTGCTAATGAGAGTCAAGAGGCCCAAAAGCTGTAAGTACAGTCATCCCTCATCCTGGATTGCTTCCAGGATCCCCACGGATACCAAAATCCACAGATGCTCAAGTCCCTTACATAAAATGGCATAGTATTTGCATATAACCTACACACATCCTCCTGTATGCTTTAAATCATCTCTAGATTACTTCTAACACCTAATACAATGTAAATGCTATGTAAATAGTTGTTATACTGTATTGCTTAGGGAAAAATGACAAGGAAGATAAGTGCACGTATTCAGTACACATGCAACCATCATAGGTCTTTCGATCCATGGTCAGTTGAATCCTCGAGTGTGGAACCGCAGATACGGAGGGCTGACTCTAAATTAGGACAGTTGATCTTCCTGTTTTCACCTCTGCACCCTCCCCTCCCCAGCTGATTACATACACGGTAGTCAGAGTGGGCCTTTTAAAACGTGACTCAGCCCACATCACTCCTCTGCTCACAGTCTCTAAAGGTGCCTGTGGTGGATTAAAGACGACTATAAATTCTTGCTACTCCTCTCTTTAAAAGATGGAGTCTAATTCTATTTCTCCTTCCATTGAATCTTTTCTGGTTTTAATAACTTGCTTGACCAATGGAATGTGATATAAGTAACATTCTGGGACTTCTGAGACTAACTTTTTTTATCTTCACACTTATCACTACTGACACTTGATGTAGGTATTTGTTTGTTGTCTATTCCCAGGATTATATTATAAGCTTTATGAAGATACAGACTTAGTCTGATTGTTCATGGCTTTAATCCCAGGGTGGAGAACAGTTTCTGCCACATAGCAGGCACTCAATAAATATCTGTTGAATGAATGAATTGAATGGGACTTACAAAATTGGAGTGTTAACATCACGATAGTGACAAAGTAGTATTCTAAAAATGTTCCCCCTTCCCTGGCAGGACATAAGCTGATCAACCTAATTGTTATTTCCTCTGCTTGAATTTCTATGATTTAACTTAATCTTCCATCCTTGCCCTTCAAAGCTATGTGCTCTCGATTTAATCAGCAGGACCAGAGCTATTGAATTTCTCTTTAACCTTCAGCCACTCACAGAAAAATGATTGACAGTTAATCATGTCTGAAGGGGATCTCTTCTTCTCATTCACTTTTCTCTGTAGTAGGGATGAACTAGGTTACCCACTAGAATAAAATAACTCATATTAATCCATATTTTAAAACTTATTTCTCATAGTCTTTGTGTTTTTGTTTCTCTCAGTTTTAAATAATGTGGCCGTCCTCATAACTTTATAAGGAAACAAGACACAATTGAAGAAAACAAAGAGAAGTAAACTGACACTGATTGAATGTTTGCTATATGTTAGACTCTGTGGTTGAATTTTCCCTTTACAAAAGATCTAGCCCTCTGTTCTGGTCTCCCAGGACTTGGGTCATTTCTGAAATTTAAATCTCTAGCACTTGCATATTACACAGAATTGCAGACATGGGTCAACAGATGTCATTGTCAATATTAAACAGAAAATATGGTCAAATTGTCAATGATTGTTAGTGTAAATTATAATGTTATGCTTCTTTTTTTTCTTTATGTGTAAATCAGGTAGCCTGGATACTTCATTTTTCCAACAAATCAACCAACTCCCTAGAATGGAAACTCCATGAGTACAGGGGACTTTGCTTTGTCCATACTTTATCCCCTGTGCCAAGAAGAGTGCCAGCTCCATAGTGGGTATCCAATAAATGTTAAATGAACACTATTAATTTGTTGGAGGGTCTGCCTGTCATCGCTGGTCTAATAAAAGCATTCGAACTGCTACACAACACATTTCTTTTTATCAAGAAAGAAAGATTTTCCCCAATACCCTCAGATGTCTAACCCATTGATCAAACTCTACATGGCCTCACTTACCTAGACTTGATACAAGTAATTCTATGTCCACTTCAAATTATGTTCTTATTGTTCACAAGTTCCATTGCTAAATATGATTATTTCTCTTCTTCTGGACCATAAAATACAATGATCACTTCCCAGAGACCACTGAGAGCTAATGAAGGAAAACAGCTCAGGGAAAGCTACTCAAACAAGATTGCCTTATTCCCTTGGCTTCCTTCTCCCAGCCTCTTAACTTTCTACCTTGTTATTCTATACTACAGTTCTGATATAATCTCCTGGTTTGATGTGGTATGATCTTCTTTGATTTGGTGCCACCCTCCCACCATGTGTACACATGCACACAATTACAAGCAAATATCACTGGATTCTCAGCTCTACATTCTCTCTTGCTGCTCGTGGGAGTTGCAGCTCCTATAAGGGACTGTCTCTCCACTCGCTTACTTAGGAATATTTCTTGAGCAACTGCTATTGATCAAGCACTCTTGTAGGTGCTACAACAGGGGTGGACCTTAGCCTTAGTCCCCTAAAAGTCTAACTATCTAAGCCAGCCTACTTTTTACTCCACATATCAGTAACCTGGATTTCCTGCTGGAGGGGGTAAACAAACAGTGATAATCCGCAGAGGTACAAAGATTTTTATGAAGTGTCCATTTTTTAAAAAAAATGAAGTAGTAGTACATCTGGAGCATATATTCAAAGCTTGCACTATTTTGCAAGAACAAATACTGTTAACATATAAATGGGTCATGAGTTATAAATAATTACATCTTTTAGATAAAACAAAGAGAAAACAAAGAAAACAACAGCAAATATCTATAGTATGTTTGCTCAAGAAATTCTCCATTGTTAAGAGGATGAATATTTTAAAACTTATTTATCACACTTTGTTTAGATTTCCTCAAACATCAGCTTTCGTTCTCTTTTGGTTAATGTGTGATATGGAGGTGGGAGGTGCCTGTGCTAAAAGTATAAATCCATTAATGACTCAACAAGTCTTTATTTAGCACCCACTCAGTTGTTTGCTGTGTCAGGTGCTAATATAGACTAAACTGATCAAGTGATTAAATAGGGTTATCCTGGAGATAGTCATGCATTAAAAGTAGTAAATGGCATTACACAGGAACTAATAGGGTGCTACAGGATGGGGGCTATTTTTCAGCTAGGACCTCAACCAAGAAGTTGTTCCTCTTACAAAAGGTGTACCTGGCTCACTGCCTTGGGAAAGCACAGAAACTCAGTCAGGAGAAGTTGGCAGAGATTCTAATAGGGCACAAAGTATTCAGATGGGGACAAAGAGAGAGAGAGGGGGTTGTGATGCTAGGCAAACAAAGAGACAGAAGAGCCTTTTGCTAGTTATGAATGATTACCACCAGGCACTTAGAGAATCTTACAAGGACAGACCTTCATACACATTAATTGATAAACACTTTTAATTAAAGTCAACCTGAGTGATCACATCAACAGAGATTGAGAAGTAACTGCCAAAGCACAAAGGCAACTTCATAGCACAGATGTTCATGGCATCACTTTCTCTGACAACTTCCTGAATTTTTAGGTTGCATTCTCAAATATTACCACTCTGACAATTCTTGGGCCTCACTGAGACCTCTACTCTTTTGGCCCTATAGTTTTCTAAACTCTCCAACCCCCTTCTCATGTCCTTTCCCTCTTTAAACAGCTGATTCCTTCACTTGTTAATGTAGAGCTGTGGTTCTCTGTTCTTTATTGTGAGCCTTTCTTTGTAGTTTGGGTTCCCTGCTAGACTGTCTTCCACATTTGCTTATGTCACCTGCTTTGAGACTAGGCTGACATGGTTGCCAGAGTATTTATTCTATTCTATTTTCAGGGAGAATGGAGGCTAGGCCTTCTTCTCTATTTATTTCTCTCCCTAAATAATTTCATTTGGTTCCATGTCTTTAAACATCATCTATAATTTTATGAATCTCACATATATATCTGTATCCCAGATCTCCTTCACTTCCAATCTTATATACTGAAGGCCTCTGGACCATCTTCATTTTAATATCTAGTAGTCACTTAAAACTCAGAATGTTGGGCCGGCCCCGTTGCGTAGCAGTTAAGTGTGTACGCCGCTGCTGGCGGCCTGGGTTCGGAACCCGGGTGCACACAGATGCACTGCTTGTCTGGCCATGCTGTGGTGGCATCTCATATAAAGTGGAGGAAGATGGGCACTGATGTTAGCCCAGGGCCAGTCTTCCTCATCAAAAAGAGGAGGATTGGCATGGATGTTAGCTCAGGGCTAATCTTCCTCACCAAAAAAAAAAAAAAAAAAACCAAAACCTCAGAATGTTAATAAAAAGTGTTTGAAATATAGCTTTTGACTCCTTCACACAAAATAATTGTTCCCCCAGCCTTTCCTTACAAACAACATTGTCATTCACTAGGTTGTTCAAACCAAAACCAAAAGGGTAATGCCTAGTTATTCTCTTTCCTTCCTCTTCCTCCTCCGCCTCCATATTCAGTTCAGTGGCAGGTCCTGTGATCCCTGAAATAAACTTCAAGCCCATCCGCTTCTCTTTATCACCCATGACCACTTCTCTGGCCCAGGCCGTCTCCATCTCTTGCCCGTTGTTCCTTACAGGACTTTCTAACTTGTTTCCGTATTTCAACTCTTGCTTTCATTCCATCTACTATGTACCAAGCAGCTGATTTATTTTCTTACAAAAACATAATTCATATCTTATCACTGCACTACATAAAACCCTTCAAGGGCTTATCTGTTGCCCTTCAGAATAAAATCCAAACTCTGAGCATGATTTACAGATCAACATAATCTGCCCTCTGCCTACTGCCTACTATGGTCCACTCTTCTCTTTGCTCACTTGTGGCCCATCTACACTAGACTCCTTTCTGTCCATTCATTCATCCCACTTATGACTAAGCAGCTTGCAAGTTCCAGACACTCTTCTTCAGCAGTTAACAAAAATGTCCCTGCCCACACGAGCTTACATTGTAGTGAGGGGAATAGACAATAAACAAATATACACATATCTATATAGAGAGATATATAGATATAGATATAATGCTGGATGGGATAACTGTTATGGGTTAACAATAGAGTAAGAGAATAAAGAGCAAGTGAAGCTACTATATTTTATAAACAGCAGTGTAGAGCAGAGACCTGAGTGAAGAAAGGTTATGAGCCAAGAGACTTCTTATAGATGACTATTCAAGGCAGAGGGAACAGAAAGGGCAAACGTTCTGAGATGCGAGCTTGCTTGCATTTTGAAGAACAATGAGATGCCGGTGTGGCTAGAACAGAGTGAATAGTAGAGAGAGGTATCATTGTTCCAGGCCTGTTGTTCTTTGTAAGGACTTTGGCTGTTAAGTGAGTGAGATAGGGAGCTCCTGAGAGATTTTGAGCTGAGGAGCAACTGACTCACTCTGGTCTCTGGGAGATGGCATGATGAGAGTGGAAGTGGTAGACAAGTAAGGAGACACTTAAAGTAGTTCAGGTGAGAAATGGTGGTGTCTTGGATAAGAGAGGAAGCAATGAAAGTGGAGAGAAGTACTAGATTTGGGAATGTGTTTTGAAGGTAGTACTAACATAGCTATGGGTTGGATGTGGGGTGTACGTAAAAGAGAGGAGTCAAGAACGATTCCAAATTTTTGGCCCGGCCGACTGGATGAATGCATGTGAACCACAGAGCCCAGTGTCCTGGGTTCTGATATGAGTCTATAAACAAATCATTTATTCAACAAATAGTTATTGAATGCCTGTTATATGCCAGGTATAGTGCTGGGCATTGGGTGTACTAAGATAATTCAAATTCTATTCCTGCCCAATGAGGTGTTCACAGTGGAACACGAAAGACAGAGGCATACAATGAATACACACCTTCCATACATCCATCAGCTGAACATAATTCAAGGGAGTCATGACAGGAGTACCTTCAACCTCAAGCGGAAACATTGGAGTTATTTCCAACCTTTCTCTCACCAAATCCTTTTGTGTCCTATGGCAGTTCGCAATTTCATCTTTTTAAATTTTCTATAATACCTACAAATCAGGAATATCATTATTTTGTGACCACATATATAGCATACCATTTCCCATTTAAGAATAATTCACCACTCTAATGTTAGTTCAATATTTTTATCAGGAATAGGAAACTGCAGGCTAAGAGCACATTGATCTAAATATCTACTCAGTTGCTAAAATGAACACAAATAGATTCATAAGTAATGAGATGATTGACCTTAACGCCACTAACAGTAAATACTTTCAAGTAGAGATTTCCCTGCAATTATTGTAATTAAGGATACCTTTTTGGCCTATATTTTTCAGATGTGTGGAAGTCACATACGTGCCGTGAACCCAGATCAATGGACATTCGTCAAGCTCTATCAACACAGCCTTTCTGGAATTCTTGTTCCAACCACAGCAGATATGGCCAACTTCTAAAAAAAGGGAACATTCTGTGCTTTTGAAATATGAGTGGTTATAAAAGATAGCAGGTGGCTGAAACTGGATGGAATGTTCAAATTTTAATTAAACCATCAATGCAATTGCTAATCATATTAATATCAACGGTTTGTTCAAGGAATAAATCACTGAGGCCAGTGAGAAAGTGGAGTAAGTTAATAGATTTTTTGAGACTATGTCAGATAATTCACTTAGAATCATTATAATTTAAACTTGTCAGTCATCTTTTCTTTAAGCAAATGTTTCCCCACTCCTAGGTAGCGTTATATGCCACTTTAGGATGCTCACACAACACTCTGTGCATACCTCTGTCTTATGTTCTCCCCTTACAGATGGAAACTGTGTGAAAATTGGGAGTGCATCCCTGAATATTCATGAGAACTTAATACATGGAGTAAGTAGGCTAATTTTAAAGTTCTCTGGTGATCCTTTCAGTTACATTATTATTATGAAGATGTAATAGTATTTGTCAGGAGCCTGCTATGTATCAGAAACTTTTAGGGCTATAAATACATCACGTTGGGGGCCGGCCCCGTGGCTTAGCAGTTAAGTGCTCGCGCTCCCCTACTGGTGGCCTGGGTTCACATCCTGGGCACGCACCAACCCACCGCTTGTCGGGCCATGCTGAGGCAGCATCCCACATACAGCAACTAGTAGGATGTGCAACTATAATATACAACTATCTACTGGGGCTTTGGGGAGTGAAAAAAAGGAAAATAAAAAAGGAGGAGGATTGGCAATAGACGTTAGCTCAGGCCTGGTCTTCCTCAGCAAAAAGAGGAGGATTGGCACGGATGTTAGCTCAGGGCTCATCTTCCTCACAAAAAAAAAAAAAATACATGACATCATGTAATCTGCATAACTGACCTCTAAGGTAGGTATTACCATTTTTTTTTTGATGAGAAAACTGAGGATCAGAAATGTGAAGCATCTTGTCCAAGGTCACATAGTTAAAATATGGTGGCACTAGTATTCAAACTCAGGCTTATATGTATTCAAAAACATTCAACATTGGGGGCCTGCCTGGTGGCATAGTGGTCAAGTTCACAGGTCCCGCTGCAGCAGCCCGGGGTTTGCAGGTTCAGATCCCGGGTGCGGACCCACACACAGCTTGTCAAGCCATGCTGCGGCGGTGTCCCATATAAAGTAGAGGAAGATGGGCACTCATGTTAGCCCAGGGCCAATCAACCTCAGCAAAAAGAGAAGGATTGGCAACAGATGTTGCTCAGGGTTAATCTTTGTCACTAAACAAACAAACAAACAAAAAACATTCAACGTTTGTTTTGAGCTCCTTGAGGCCAGAAAACAAATTGGTGGAGAGCTTGATACTAATTTTCTTCAGGAGTGGCTCTACACAGCCTTAGAAAGAGAGTCACTGATAAAATACTTTCTCTTTAGCCTTCACAAGATTTCTCAAATTTGGCATTATTGGCAGATGGAATTGGATAGTTGCTTGTTATGGGGGAGCTTTCCTGTGCATTACAGGATACTTAGCACCATCACTAGCCCCTACCCATTGGATACCAGTAGCACCCCCTCAACTGTAATGGCCTTAAGTGTCTCCAGACGTCACTACACGTCCATTGCCCCACCTTGAGAACCACTGGTCTACACATGAAATATAAATTCTGTCTCACGCTTCTTACAAGGACAGTGCTTGTGTGTTTGTGTGTATGTTTGTGTGTATGTGCGTGAGAGAGTGTATGTGTGTGTATTTTCTACAAGACTCCCTCCAGTTTTACTATAATGAACTCCACCTGCAAGTGAAGTGAGAAAAAAAGACTTAATGAGTTTCTAAAATATTCTAAAGTTAATATTTAAGGCAAATGGGATCAGCGCTTTCTTGGAACAAAACGTGAAACTGAAAAGACAAAAGCAAAAGTAATTGCAAAGGGGCTTCTATGCTGCGTGAATCAGGCCCTGGAGTCCCACACCGCTAAACTTTACAGCACACTTTTTCTTAATGCCAACCAGGGAAACTAGACACTAATATTGCCCCCCATACACAAAATTCCAGATCTTTTAACAATGCAGAAAGGAGCCATTGTGTGGCTCACATCAGTGTAAATTACACCATAAATATTCATTAAAACATAAGTCTGGAAACACACGCTACTTTTACAGATGATGAGACAGAAAGCAATCAGAGGGACTGCTTGGATGAGGTCAGAGGGGCACACTATACTGAGGAGGAAGTGGGGATGGATCTTCTGAAGTGATGTAGGGAGTGGGGAGTGCGGGAGTAAGGAGCTATATTCATTGAGTTTCTTTATATGAGATGTGTATGTAGTAGGCACTCAAGAAATGTTTATCACAGTCCTACTACATTTAAAGAAACCAGAGCATTCACTAGATAGCATTTAGTCCCTGTCTACCTACATGTGCTAGGCAATGTTTTTTGGCTTATTACATGTTTTATCTCATTTATGATTATTGTAACCCTAAAAGTCAGTATAATATTTCTTATTTTACAGATGAGAAAAGCAAGGAAGAATGACTTGCCCAAGGCCATAAAACTGACAAAAAGGGACCAAAATTTGAATGTAGGTCTTTGAACACCAAAGTCAATAGTTCTTTCAGTTATATTACAGCATAGAGGATGTAAAATGTAATATACTCTATGGTAGTTCACAGTAGCTTAATTGATATTCAAAATAATTCTTTTTGATAATATTATGATCTCTAACTACATATTAGCAAATTGAGCCTTATCCCTACTCCAAAGCCACTGCATTTTTTCCAGGGATATTATGAAATTTAAAACTAGAAGCAAAGAGAATCAATAGCATTCCTAAGGCTCGTGGTGCCTGGGTCACAGTGGCTGCCATCAAATCCTGGCCTCATCAGTTTTTAGCTGTGTGAGCACATAAGTGATTTGTCTGAACCGCATTTCTTTTATCTGAGAAATGGGAGTAATAAAGTGCCTATCCCACAGCGTGAAAGTGAAAATTAAATGAGATTAGAAATACAAAGAGCTTAGAAGAGTACTCAACACCTAATAAAGGCTCGATAAATGTTAATGACAATTGTTACTATTCTTCTTTCACAGTCATTGAAGACCTATTGTCTGTAAGATGGCAGGTTAGTTACCATGGGGAATCCAGCAAGTATCTATTGAGCACCTACTATGTGCTAGGCACTATTTCCAGTGCTTGGGTATATCAATGAACTAAACAGACAAATGTGGAGTCATTATTGTCCTTCCTGAACTCCTTACAGTATAACTCATATACTGGTACTGGAGTCTTGCCTGAATAATCCTCAAGTTGGTTGTCATTGCCAAATCCCTTCCCCCAACCTTCCCCTTTATCATTCTTTCATCCCTTCTAAGTGTGCTGGGTATCCAAGCAAGAGCAAAGACACAGATGCTATTAAACAAATACACGCACATACTTTTAATCCTCAGTCTATGCAGGTACTGAGTTAATATGCTCATGCATTATCTCGTTTAATCCAATTAATCCTCATAACAGCCCTATGAAATACATTCTTTTATAACGGTCACTTAACAGATGAGAAAAATGAGTCTCAGAGAGGTTAAGCAACTTGGCCGAAGTCATACAGCCAATGAATAACTCATCTGTCACTGGAAATAAGTCATCTGACTCCAGAGCCCTCCCCTATGACCTTCTGGTATTTACTTTCTTGCTCTAGTCGGGCAGTCCTCTCAGTATTCCATCCATACGTTCTTCTTGGGAAACAGTAATTCTTCAGGGAATGAAAATATAACTCTATCTTTTCAAAGGTAAGAGAGCCCTTTTTGGAAGTGAAAGCTCGCTGCTCACTTAAGATCACAAAACTAGGAAGTCAGAGCCATAATTTGAATCCAGAATTGACATAAAATAGTTCCACGTTTATTTTCCTCTTTGATCTTTATTAGCAGTAGTGGGAGTTAGGGTCAGAAGGAAATTTTGATGTGAGCTGTTCTTTTACAAATGATCCCAAAGTGAAACCTTTTTGACGTTCTTTCTAAATGAGGTTAGACATCCAGATGCAGGCATATACCAGATGTATTGAAGGGAAGGGACATTTAACGTATGTTCCACTAACAAAACACTCTGCCTATGGTGTACCATGAATGAGGATTTTTATAAATCCTGTAATTATTATTGGGACACATTTACATTTTTTTAATTTTATTGAGGTCTTAATAGTTTATAACATTGTGAAATTTCAGTTGTACATTATTATTTGTCCATCACCATATCTTAAAAGTGTTCATTCATAAAATGTAAACATTTAAGATACATCACAAATCTTATAACCCTATTTTGACATTTTGAGGCTCAAAAATGCAAATTCTCAGAGGACTATCCGTTAATGAGGAACCAGGCCAGGGGAGAATTACTGGTTTGTTCAAAGTCACAGATCAAGTTACAGAATTAGGACCAGAATGGTATTGGGCTAAATGTTGGGCAGAGATAGTGGGGGCAGGTATGACACTTGACTTCATGAATTTGGGAAAACTAAGAGACAAGAGAAATAACTAGTGTCAGCAAGAAGCGGGGAGGAAGAGCAAAAGAGAAGAACCCATGCGAGTAGGGTATTAGGTAAAGTGAAAGATAGGGAGAGAAAAGACTTGGGCGGTTGCAGGTATGAGATAGTAAGACCGGAGAAGGAGAAAAACAAATCTGAAAGCCATGCCGTTGGTTAAATTGAATCTCATTTAACGTCTGTTAGAGATGCTAGTAAAATTAGAATCGTTTTTGGTTTTGTTTAGTAGACTTCTTGTTTCCTTTTCCTTTTAATAATGTACTGCCAGAATTAGCCTGAACCACATGGGACCGCTAAATTTACGAGTTGTGTAAACAATCCTAGAATGGAGATTAATTGTGAGTAACAAAGCGAAGGAAGAGATGACCTAAACATATTCAGTATACATTCAATTCAATTCCTATTCAACAAGCATTACTTGAGCATGTACTCTGGGCTCGCCACTGTCTCTCAGAGTACAAAGATAGGACTTGTTTCCTGCCTCCAAGGAACTCATAGACTGGTTTGAAAGAAAGAAAAGTACCATTCACATTACAAGACAGTGTGATAGTAGACACATTAAAGTATATAAATATATAGAGGTGGGGCAATTACCCGTAGGTGATAGAAAAGGCTTCAGAGAAGTTGTGAGACTTCAGTAAAGTGCTAGACATTTGCCAGGCACACAAGAGAAACATTCACAAAAGAACCTGAGCAAATTTCCAGAAGTATGAAGTAGCATGGACTATTTGGAGACAGTCTAGCTCATTCTTTCTCATTGGAGGATGCTCATTGAAATGACCTGTGTACACATTTCAAAAAGGAGACTTGAAAGCCCCACGCTGATCTACTGCATCAGGATGTGAGTGTGTGTATTTTGAAAGCCAATTATTTGAGTTTTCCAGTAATAGAATATAAATTGTGGAGCAGGCACAAGAATGAGAAGTTATTGTAGAATAGCAAAATAAACACAGACATTAAATACAGAGATCCTTAAGCTTTTTTTCTGCTTTGAAGTGATACAGTTATACAGTTACATTTCCATATGTATTACATATATTGTAGCAATTTCATCTAGAGTTTTAAAGCTTCTAATATAAAGAGATTCCACTGGTAAATAGAGTTTTACATTCTTTTCTATTTTATTAAGGACTGCAGTAATATTCCTTGTGGAGTTCACAGACTCTTGTTAACCTAGAAATGGTGTAGTTGTTTGGAAGTGACAGCCGGGTAGATGAATTACTCCTAAACAAGCCCACAAACCTAATTATTCTCTCTACCTATGAAGCTTCTCTTTCCCTGCCTCTCTCTTTAGTACTATTTGAACAATTAACCTTCAGCCTTACATATTCTTCTATCAAGTATGGTTCTCCAGGAAAATTGGAGTAAGAGACAAATTAACAAGACAACTGTTTTCAAGTCATTATGTGAGACTGGCTTTAAGAATGTGTGGAAAGAATGATTGGAACATATTTCCCATCCCCCTTTTCTGGCCATTTGGCATTCTCAAGTTGACGGTCTGGAGAAACTGAAAATAAGGCCCCTGGCTGATAGAGGTGATATCATTTTAATAGATATTAAATGTCATATGCAAAAAGTTGACAAGTCTAATTGAGTTTTCTCTGATATTAATCAAATTAACTGACGTGGAAAGTTTCTAAGCCTAATGAACATAGGCTGCTGTCCAAACCAGTTACCATCCACATATATGCAAAGATGGGCAGACCTAATTGTGCTTTATGAGCTGGGCGTTTGGATGCTTGGAAAGAAGGCTCAGTTGAAAGGAAGACCTTAGAGCTTTGTGCATTGTAGTTTCCTACTTACATGTCTTTCTCTGCAAACAGATAATGAGTTCATAGACAATAAGGATTGTGTCTTATTACACACCCCTGCAATCAGGGTCTTCAGGGCCTGCATCTGCTTGTCAAAGAGGAGGCCTTCAGGGAAGTTCTGATGAAAGAACAGACAAATGGAAATAAATTCCTTATGGCATTCTCCGGGTTGGGAACTCCTTTGTAGCTTACTTTTCTCCAAACTCTCTTGACTGTAGCTCCTTCCAGGGTGGAAACAATTTCATTCCCTTGTGTTTCCAGCAAACAGATGGGCTTTAAATAAAGGATCTGGCTGAACATCTTTTGCTTGTCCTTGTCGATTCAATTTATCCTTTTCCACTCTGCTCTCTGCCCTTTGTTGAAAACATCAAGTCTCCCTTACTCTCTAGTTTCTGGTTGGTTTGGCCAATGGATTTCCCAGCAGGAGATGAGAGGATGAAGGGAAGAGAGTCAACGTGTGGCACTTATTCCTCGGCTCTCTTCCTGTAGGGTTGCCTCAGACAGGCTTTATCCCTCCACCAACATTACTGACCCTCTAAGAAAGTCGGCTTCATAGTTCTCTTTCCTTCCTGCTTCCGGGAACATTCCCATCCTCCTTACTCCAGGCTTAAGGATGGTGCATCTCACTGTCATTAGCCCTGGGCTGCTGTGCAGTCCTGTCCACACCATTTTAAATCATCTCTTTATTGAACCCACCTTGAATTATCTAATTTTCAGATGACATTTGTTTCCTATTGGGACTCTGACTTATACAATAAAGTGCTCAGATCTGGTGGCTAAGGTGGGATGTGCATTGGAAGAAACGAGACTGTAACTGAGGGGGCCAGGCAGGGGCTATCACAGTAATTCCAGAAAGAGAAGCAGATGGCTTACATCTGCAGTGCTACTAGAGCCATTTGTTTTATTTCTTGCAAGTATATTGTCCCTTTTAGTCTATGAGCAGCTCCTCATAAGTAAGAACTTTGTCTTCTGCACTCTAATCCTACCCCATTTCCCTCCGCTCTGCAACTCCACTTCTCCCCAACCCACCCACCCAGATCAGGGTTTACTTGGCACAGGGCCTAACCAAAAGAACAACAAAATCTTCCAATAATGAAAATTTGGCTATAACAAGATTAATTATTCACTTCCATCCTCTGAACCTGGTTTAGCTTGGCCCTACCATTAACCTTGTAATAATAATACAACTCTGCATTTTGTGAGGGGCATTTAGGTTTGCTAAAAGAACAAAGGAATTACTGAATATTGAGGACTGGGTGGAGGTAGTCTGACTTTCAAAATTGTAAATTAAATTGCATCAGCTGGCAAAACAAGGACCTTAACATTCTTATGAGAAGACTATCTTTCTTCAATGGGGAGGTCAGGTGCTTTATAGATTAAAGTTTATTTTATCAGTGGCCACAACTTGGGGGAAAATAGAAGCTTTAACATAATCACTTCATAAGTCCCCTTCATCTTTTAGTTTACAAAATACTTTTTATATCCTTTATCTTATTTGTTCCCAACTTTATATTTGAGTTCTTCAAGAGAGGAGCCAGGACTCAGACCCAAATCTTCTGACTCCTTATCTTTCTAGAACACTCGGGAGGCCCCTTTTTCCAAATAACCTTGCCGCTGAATATTATATTCTGTTGAACTAAATGGACAAACTTTAGAAATGGCTACCCTTTGGTTGATTGGTAAACTTAGTACTCAATAACAAGGCAATCTGAATTAGAGCCATTTTCAAGCCATTATGAGAAACAACACATTAACATAACATCAATATGTCATTTTAAAAAAGCTTATATTTAATAGTCTTGCATTTAACAAGCTTCATTCACTTAAATTTAATCTTTTCCTTTTCCAGTTCTGGAAAGTGAGAAGCTGTCTTTGGCAGACAGAAAATAATGTTCCTTGGATGGGATGGGAGAGAGAGAGAGACAGAGACAGAGACAGATACAGAGACAGAGACCAGAGTGAAATAAATTCTAACCTGACAGCACTAGCCATCCACTGCAAAGAAAATAGCTCTTTTTGGGAAGTATTTACTCTATATCTAGAAATCTTTGGGCTTTTCTAGGGGATTGAGTACTTCAAAAGTAAAGACTATGAGTTTCAAGTAATATTGGCTTATTTGTTTGTTGTTTTAGGACTGTGAGGCTATAGACAGGACACAGATGGGACCAAATACTTGCTTCATTGTGTACAAACTGAGTGACTTCTCTGAAACTCAGGTTCCTGATTTGTCACATGAAAATAATAACGCACCTCTCATAGGGATGCTATGAGGATTAAACAAAATAGCGTTAGAAAATTCTTAATTCAGTGTTCTGCTTGTGGCATATGCTCCAGCTCATACCTGTAAGTACCCCCAAAATGTCTCATATATCACACTCCTGCAAAATACATGCCAGGTTCCATGAAGGTGGGTGAGTTGGAGGAACTCTTCCACCATTCTCTGTGAACACACAGGACCCTCCTTGCTCCTGTTCCACTCCGCTAGTTCTTGGCATTTAACCTTGTCTTTTATTACTGAACACACATCTCCATTTAGAGTATATTCTTGGCATTTTGTTTCCCTGGAAGGTGCCCCCAGATTTCTGTATGTCTATACTGTCCTGATCTCATACTACTCTCCAGTCTTCTCTGAGTGTTCAGAGCTCAGGAAACATGCGGTAACTCAAGCATGGAGGGGAGATAGGGTTGCCACAGTAGGAGTCTTCCAGATATGTATTTAATACCACCCTAGAAATTGCTACTTTTTCTCCTTAGCCCAAAGATAAATTTATGCTCTTTGGAGATGGTCTTAGCTCTACTGAATGCAATCATTAATTGTGTGCACTTAGTCTAGTTTCTTAATCCACCTGGGACTCTGTTTCTTTATGTATAAGTGAGAGAAATAAAATCTACCTCCTGGAGTTGTTGTGAAGACTTAGCAAGTCATTCACTTGTATAATAAACTTTACTGCACCACTTGCACGTGCCTGACTCTGAGCTCAGTGATGGAAACACAAGGATGAGTGAGACCTGGTTCCTGCCTGGGAGGAGAGCAAAGTCTAGAGAGAAAGAGAGACAAATAATGAGACTCTCAAGACTCTGGGATGAGTGTTGTGATGAAAGGAAGAATTGTGTATGGAGGCCCAACTCATCTAGGACTGGGAACGTCAGGGGATGCTTCCCGGAGGAAGTGTCTTGAGATGACCCCCAAACAGATGAATAGACGTTATTCTGGCACAGCAGGTGCATGTGTGTTTCAGGAAGTCATTAAAGGGCCATTTCAAGTGGAGGAAGGAGATGTTGTGAAGGTGTGGAGGTCAAAGGGTTTGGAAGTTCAGTAAGGCTGGAGAGTGGAGTTAGAGAACTGTGGTGAGTAGGAGGAGGGGCAGGGTGTGGAGAAGAGGAGGCAGGTTTGCCCTCTCTGCCCATCCTTATACCTGTGGCCTTGACTTAGACCCTTGTTGTCTCTTCTTAGGGGTGTGTGATGGCTTCTGAAGGTCTTCTGGTTTCTAAGCTTGACTTTGCCATACTTCTGTGAGAAGTGTTGTCATGAATCTGATTATGTGGTTCTGCTGTTAGACCCCTTTACTAATATTCTTTCATTTGAGGAGCTGCCCTGTTATACTGTTCCTGGAAACACTGGTCCTGGGAAATGCTCTGGGGTTGGGAGTGTGGAGGGGTGGTGGGGCAGTGAGCACAAAGTTTTCCATGGTGGAACAGGTCTGGAAAGCACTCTATTTTACTCCTTCCTTTTGGAATATGTATCAGGATCTTAAAAGCTCTGAGAAGTCCTGCAGTGAAGAAACCTATTTTGGTTTAACCTAGAATTTCACACAGTTTATCATGGAACTCTTTTTCTTTTTCTTTCTTTGTTTTCCCCTTATGACATCTATCATCATGCACTGGCAGGAGTTGTCCACGAAGCCCAGTGTGGGAAATGCTGCATGTGGGATTAAGTACAAACTTCTAAGAAGGACATATATGTATGACCTGGCTCCTCGTTTCTTCAGCCTTATCTTCCACATCTTCCTGTTTCATCTTACCTATTGTCCCATTGAATGACTTGAGGTTCCTCAAACTTATCAGTTGTTGTGAGGATCCCAGGAGGGAGAGAACTCAGCTAAAAGGGAGAAGGATCCAGATGCAATGGGCTTGATTCAAGATCAAGATTGTAGTCTTTGGAGGGAGATAGAGGTTGTGAGTGCAGCGTAATGGCTGACGTTTAATCCCATCCCTGTTCAGCCCCAAGGACACGCACAGATTCTGGTGTCAGCCTGACAGCTAGGATTGAAATTCATGTGCTAACTGTGTGCATTTTCACAGTTATTTACCTCTCTAAGCCTAGTTTCCTCAGCTTTAAAAGTAGGATAACAATAATTCCTGCTGCAAGGGCTACTGAGAGGATTAAATATAAAATGCCTAGTATACTCATTGGCACATGGTAAGCACTCAACTAATCTAGCTATTATTATTAATGAGTAATTATTACTAATTACTATTATTACTTATTTATTATATTATTACTAAATTAGTAAATAATAATTACTATTATTACTAATTAAGTAAAAATAATGTTAATAATAGTTAATATAAATATAGTTCTTATTATGTGCCAGGTACTGTTCTGAGCATTTTACACCTATTCATTCATTTAATCTTCACTACAGCACTACAAAGTTGGTATTACTGTTATGCCCATTGTACGGATGAATGAGTAATTTACAAGTCACACAACTAGTAAGTGGTGGGGCCAGGATTCAATCCTAGGAGGTTTAACTCCAACGTCTACCATCTTAACTACTACCCTAAACCATGATAAGCAAAATAATAGGAGAGCTGTTTCACTAAAAGCTTTGTAAGTGGTTTGGGGCTACACAGAAGCCTCCCTGTTTCAGGCTCTTGCTTATAGAAGGGAACACAAGAGAAAGAGAGACAGGCAAACTCCCTGATTCCACCAGACACCCTTGCGGTTTGGATATCAGTGGCAACACTCAATGAAAGAATATCAATGGCCAGCTAGATCAGGATTGCTTAACAGCACATGGGAGTACAGCCTAGAAATTTCTAGAAGTACTTGCAAGGATTTTGTAGGAAATGGGAGGTTCTGTGCCAGCAGCTTGGGACAAACACCAGTGGCACTTAACCTACTGCAGTTACTGCAACCCCACCTGTCCCCATGAGTCAACAGTCTGGGCATTATCCAGGTTCTGTGGACACCCTCCTGATTTGCTAGTGAGTCTCTCCTGGGTGGTGCTCTGAGAGATTACACCCTGTATGGATCCTTTCTTTTGCACCCTCACATCTTACTGCTTTCTGCCCTAACCATAAGGGCTGTTCAATAAATGCAGTTTAAATTTTATTGAAAAACCAAAGAAAAGTCCAAATTTATAACTATGAAATGTTCATAATAACTGGCCATCTGATATGGGGACCCTTATTTGATCTTATAAAAAGCTGCCATGGAGTAAACATAATTTGTTTCCAAAATAATTTTATGTAGTTTGGAAGTGACACAAGCCAACTTGCAATGTATGAGCAGTTTGAAATTAATGTTCATCTTTCAGTCTTTTATTAAGTTGGCTAAAAACCAATCTAATTCCAAATATTTTTAAAAAAATAATACTTCTCTTTAAAGCTAAAAGAACTGGTGAGATCATTGGCTCTTTTTGGAAGTGGCAACAGCTAAGAGCTGGGCCTTTTAGGCTTGGGGACAAATGAAGTAACAACTCTATTTCAGGCCGGTTTGGTATTTCAGGCAGGTTTGGTGCCTAAACATCTTTCTCCTGCTCAGTTGTCTCTGATTTATGGCTTGGTTTTGGCTAGGAAATCAATCTGGGGCAGGGAAGAGCTGTATCCTGCAAATGGGATTTTGAACACCACCTTCCTGCCATTCACCTCTTACCAGTGGGGTGACCTTGATCAAGTCAGCCAGCAAGAACTTTCAGTGCCCCCACTATGTGCAGCCACCATGTTCTAGGCACTGTGGACACAGCACTGAACAAATCTGACTTGGTCTGGTCCTGCCCTCCTGGACTTCACAGTCTAATAGACCACAAGCAAGCCAGTTGACCTAAGTCTCACTTCCTTTTACAGGAAAATGAGTATAAGTCTAGTATTTGAGAGAGTGTAGGACCTAGCATCCCACACATCACAGCATCTGTGAGCTCTGTTTCCATCTTCCTTTTCCACTCTCATTCTTCCACCCACTTGGCTCTCTGTCTGGGTACCTGGTCTTTCCACTTTCCATGCTTGATCATCTCCATACTTGATGCACTTTAGGCACCCAAATACTGATTTTTAATCCATCCATTGGCCTACATTTCTCCTGATCTCAGTTTCTCCCTGGCACGACCGTCCCCTCAATGGCCTAGTCTCCTCAGCAAGTTATCATTTTCCGACTCACCCTGAGCTCCTGGCTTTTCTTCCAAGACAGGTCCCAGCTACTCTCATCCACCTTACACTCACACTTTCCCTGGATTTCCTCCCCCGCCCCCGTGAGAAGTCCTGACACAAGGGCTGACACGGAAAGAGTTTCCTCCTAAAAGCCTAAAGCTGAACAACTTTTCATCCTACTCCTTGTATTTGAGGCTGGGGTGACTCACACTTCGCTTTTAGGCTTGATTCTCAGAGGGACCTCAATTCCTCAAGGCGCTTGACTCGGAAGTTTTCAGACCACGGAAGTGAGAAGCTCCTGTAGGTATAAGTATTTAGCCTCGAATCGTGAATGATGGGAATCCTAGGAAGCAGTTAAGTGGTTAGTTAGGAAAACCACAGAGTAGCATGGAGGCTTCATGAAACTATTTGAATTTGTGAAACTGCCCAGAAGATTTCAGAGGATAAAGGATTCCAGATTGAATGTGCAGTACTTAATGGTCTGCAGCCAGGGCAGGCTTTCCAAGTCCACAGCACACTTTGTTGGAAATGGGGAGAGCTGTGGACTCTATGTTCAGCTGTAAGAGTACAATTGACTTGTTTTAGCTCTCCTCACTATTTTGACTCCCTTATTCCTTCATTCACTGTCAACAAATACCTATTCAGTCTCTACTCTACTTGCTGTGACCTAAATAGAACTCTGGGCAGGCAGACCTAGTCCTGACCTTCATGGAGTTTACATCCAAGTCAGAGAAACAGATAATATCCCTGTGAACAAATGCATACATATGATAATATCAGTAAGTCTGGTAATGGAATAGTGACCAAGAGGTGCTATTTTAATTAGGATAGGTAGGAAAACATTGCCTACTTATTTCCTGCCAGATGACTGGCATTAGGCTAGGGGATGATTTCTCAGTCACAACACTATTGATTTGAGGGGCTGGATAATTTTTCGTTGTGGGGGAATGTTCTATGCATTGTAGAATACTTAGGAACACTCTAGATGCCAGTAGCCCCCCTCCCCACAGCTGTGACAATCATAAATGTCTCCAGACATTGACAAATGCCCCTTTAGCACTGTGTATGCTAATGGGTTTTTGGCTAATTTTTTCTTCATGTCATTCCAAATATGAAGCACCAAAGGCGGAAAGATCATGTCGTTTTGGTTCAGTCATCGTAATAATGAGATTCCATCATATCTGGTCCCAGGAGAGAAAAAGCTAAAAGCCTAAGATATAATAACTCAGGTATAAAACACAGATTTGGATCCTCCCACCCTTTTATAAGAAGGAAGTCAGAACAGAATAATGGAATGAGGATGGGTTTCTGACAGGGAGAGGGAATGGGATTTCACTTATTGTGACTATTGGCAGGTACTAAGCCTTACTGCTCCTCAGTTTCCTTATCTGTAAATGGGTCTTGTAATGTCCTCCGCATGGGTCACAATTGCAGAAGCCTTTGTTGTGAGGCTTAAATGAGATGACATATGTAAAGTACCTGGATCATAGTAGGTGCTCAATAAATGCTAGTTTTTATGATGGTTATTGTCATTTTGATTAGTAACTTGGGGTTTATATTTGAATCCGTTCTCTAGTTTGAGCTCAGTCTGAGAGCTCTTGGGTTTCCAGATTAACAAAATAAGGTTGTGCAATTATTTTCATTTATACATTTGAAAATTTTTTTCTCAACTAGCTTAAAATCTCCAGTAATACTTAGAACCCCCAGTTTTTGTGAAGAGGCCTCCATTTTTCCCCACCTCTGTGCGCTGTGGATGCTAATGGCTTTTTCGAGTCTGTGGCTCAGGGAACACCACTGGCTCAGGTCATAGGCTGAGATGGGTGGGTTCTAGTACACTGAACAGACCTCAGGTGAGCTGTCTGAAGCTGTGGGCTTTCAGCCTAAGCAGAGCGGTGTGAAATGCAAGTGTGACCTTGCAGAGTAGATCTTGGATTTAGCTCAGAAAGCCCTGGGCTCGGTTCCTAATGCTGCTGCTTACTCTCCATGTTGCCTTGTGCAAGTCACTCTACTCCCAGGTCTCAGTGTCCTTGTCAAGAAAATAGGCATGATGATGATGATTCTCACCTCAAGCTCTGGATTTGATAAAATGCAATAACTGATATATTGGTGTCCCTGGAATACTTTGTGCCTTCATTAGTTGTTTTAGTGTCAATGAGACTTTGTAGTACAAAAGTGTTTTATAAACCAAGGCGGGAGCAAAAGGAAATGTTGCAAAACACAGGAAACCATTTGCTGAATTCTGATGACTGTAATTCCATTCTGAGAATTCAGTTGACTCTCAAGAATGGGCCTCCCAGAGGACAGGAGCCCAGCTGGCAGTGGGAACATCATGTGTTTGATAAAATTACTCCTTACAGAGACCTCGTAAATGGTAACAATTTCTAGGTTAGAGTCCTAGAAGTGAAAAACCTCTAGACCCTTAGACATTATCTATTCCTTCGATTTGCAAATGCTTTTAGCAGTGGAGCCTTTTACCTGCAATGAACCTTTACTTGGAAGGTCCATATGTCAAATTGAGACTGAAGAGAAGGATGGAAGTGTTGGGGAGGTGCCAATCAGGTGAAGAAAATAAGACCTGCTAGGTCAGGCAATGGCTAAAACCTGGTTTAATTCTGGCAGACCACCTGCCTCCCACGGTCTTCACATGTGTGGTTGTATATCTCAGGGGGGAATAATCCTCACTAAAAGACTTGCAAGCAGCAAACACCACCATCATCCCTGCAGAAGAATAGTAGATTGGAGAGAAACTTAAGTGAATTCCTTTTACACGCCCCTCTTAACTTCACCATACCTCACTTTTTAAATGGGAGAAAGCCTTCTCAATTTCCTTCAAGTGGTCTCTCCATGTACAAACACCCCTCCCATTCACCAAGGCACTTGAGCTTTGAGAGAAGGGAATGAATAATCTATTGAATTTCTTTTTCACACCCATCCCCTTCTACAACCATCTTTCCCCACTTAAAAATTTGTCTGGGAGATCTGGAGATGTTTTGCTCAGTAAAGTACCCACCAAGGGTCCCTCAAACAAAGCCTAAGAATGTGCTGAAGCCCATCACCCCACAAGTATCTCCTTTACCCTGAATTCTGAGTGCTGTTGCAAAATGCTTGCTAAATAAGTGTGAATAAGATAATTATCTACTTCCGTTTCTACAAAGGCTTGATGGCAGGTGGAGTTACTAAAACAGAGCTCTCACATTCAATAATAACTTTATAAATATTGTTTTCTCCTGTTTAGATGGAATAACAAATAATTTTCAGTTTCCAAATAAATGTTATCAAGGCGATGTTAACTGGCATGAGAATGTCTTATTTACTGTCCCGGTAGTAAATTTTTAAAATAGCCAATTCAAGCAAGAATCATTTCAAGAAGAAAAGATTTCTGTTAAGGGCATCATTCTGAATGTGGGATTTCCAGTAACTGAGATGTCAGCCAGACACTCACAGACAAGGTTAGACATCATTTTTGTGAAGATAAAGATGCTGTCTGATCCTCATCTAGTTTGCCTCCTTCTCGGAATCAAGGCACCATCTCTCTGTTGCCTTTTTAATCCTGTCTCACCTGAGCCTGTCAGCTGAGTTATAATTCAAATATATCCCCGAGGTGAGGGTTGGCTGAAGATCTGGTTATTCAACTGAAGAGTCGTGCAATTTGTTTCTTTTGAATTTTTGGTTCTTTGTCAAAGGAAGGGATTTAGAATAATTTTCTGAATCCTTCTCCTGAGTCTTTCTCCTTTTATCCCTGGGTCTAACCTGTATTTCAGAGCATCTTAATGTCACAACCAAACCTAATCTATCTCTTCTCTTTAAAGATGGGGAAACTGAGGCCAGTCCCAGGTGAGTATCTTGTACTTGGTCAGTTAATGGCTAATTAAAGCTGGAATGAGAATTGGTCTCCATGCTGTCTTTCCAGTGCTCCCTTAACATGGTTGCATCTCACCCTAGATCTAGAGTGCATGGCTTCTCTGTGGTCTCTCCATTCTCTGGAGCACTCATAAAAATCCACTGATATTCTCTGGCTTAATATAAAGAAAGCAGTGGGGTTGGGGTCAAGGGCTATTATCTGTACCCTCCAATGTGAAGACTGATGTGAGTGAGGAGGAGGAGGAGGGTTCAGCAGGCAGGTCACAATGGTTACTCGAGAAGATTATTTCACTTTTTTTTTTTATTATTTTTTGTTTTAATATTATGGGTTCCAGAAATAAAATGCATTCATATTCCCTTATCAACTGAATTATTTAGAAACAACAGAAAGTTTCTTATCTAATATATGCGATGATTCATCTGGCCCCTACACCAAAAAGATATAAATTATACGGCATTTTTGCTCTACCCCAGATTTGAAATGCAGTCAATTTTTCTGTTTGTTTTGTTGTTATTATTTTGTTTGTTCATTTTTTTGTTTGCTTGCTTTATTTTGTTTTGCCCCAGATGTTCCTGCTTAGAACATAGCAGGGCTCAATGAATATTTGTGGAATCGATCAATCAATAGATACCATATGTGACAGTCTTCACAACGTGCATGAGCCTGAGATGGCAAGGTAGACAGATAAGGGGAAGAGGAGCTAATTGAAATTGGAAGTGGAAGGTGTGGAGTAGACCTATTTGATAATGGAAAGGCAATATTGTTGGGAGATAAGGGCTGGGGCTCTAGATGCCAGGTGTTTTGGTTCAAATTCTGGTCTAGCTCACTCTGAGCTATGTGAACCTGGGCAAGGCATTTAATACCATTGAACTGGTTTATGCATCTCTAAAAAAGCAGAAATTAATAGTATCTACCTCATAGAGTTGTATGAGGATTTAAGCAAAATAATATGTGGAAAACACTTATTTCAGTGCCAGGCACATAGTAAGAGGTCAAATAAATATTATAATTTATTAATCATTATTAATCAAAATTTGCATACAATACCTCAATTTCATTTCTCTCCTCTTCATCCTTCTCAAAAAAATACAATAAAATAAAAAATAAACTAGTGACCTTGCTTACGCCAAGGGCCACCCAACATAAAGTTCGAGGATGCGAGTAAATCACACATAGATGAAGGACATGGGAATATGTGTGTGTGTATGGAAGGATGGTTACTGAATGGCTGTTAATTTTAGTAACTAGCGTCCAGTGGGATCATACATATTATGCTATTTGACAGAAATAGGGTTAGCTATTTAATCTCCCTACTTTACAGATAAAAATACTTAGGCTCAATTTTACGTGAGCAGTAAGTGCTGGAAAAGGAATTTTATCCAATGTCTACACGTATCCATAATCGTGCACTTTACCATGTTTCAACTCACTTTACCATGTTGCTTCCTCTCAGACAGAAGCAAGGGAGGAGAGATGAGACACAGGTGAGATGTAGCTTGAAGATAGAGATGAGGGAAACTGAGAAGACAGGATTTGGATTGCCCTTATCTCCTCAGGAATTGAGAGGAAGCCACTTGCTCAGAGTAGAGAGTGCAAAATAAGGGACTGGCTGGTCAGAAGTGGGGACAGAGGAAAGAAACTGGAATTTAGAATAGCTGTTGGAAACTCAAAATAGGGCTTGTTGTGCCACATTTAGCAGTTGAGAAGACTGAGGAAGAGAGAGGTGAGGTGACTTGCCTAGTGTCACAGATGGTATGTTGTGGAGCGGGGACTCTCAGGTCTGTTGGTCAAAACAATGGATATTTGGGATGAGCTAGTAGGTATAATGGTAATAAGAAGAAGACTATGAACTCCTTAAGGGCAGGGATTTCTGTATTTTGGGTTAATGATGTTGTTCCAAGGGCCTCCGACAACGCTAATGATATGGTAGGTACTCAATAAATATTCACTGAATTTGAATTTATCTTCCATCATATTGTATTAGAGCCATAACATGATACTGCCTGCTGCCTTTGGTAGGTATGTCACCCAAGAACTTGGCACAAGATCTGGCTCCATTATCTGTGCATTCTAGGACCCTTCAGAGTCTTGCATTTTTAATAATCTATAAAAAGGAAATAAGAAATCCTACTATCCAGAGGAGCGTGAAGTTGAGGGATATGAACGTGTTAGCATGCCATTGACACATTATAAAAATTACTTTCATTCTTTTCCAAACACTTTTCTAGCAGCTTCTAGTCAGGACTGCCATGTATAGGCATTCAGGTTGTACACAAACGACTCCAGGAGTTGTCATTTACATTGTAGTGTGTAAATAGTGCCTCCTGAAGTTGTTCAGGGAACAACCTTTATGGCTTTATATAGCAGTTCTGAATCTAGCCAGTAACTGGAGCATAATGAGAACATAGTAAATAGTTTTCAAATGAACCTTCCATCATTCAATGAATTAATGACATACGTATCAAGATAGGTCTATTTATCCTAAAATTTGACCCATTCCAGAAAGTTTCTAAATGTAACCAGTGTTAAAGAGCCCATTCAACCAATCCTGAGTCAAATATATGCCCAGCCCCGTGCTAGGCATCAAAGGAAGGGAAAAACAGTTAAAAACATGGTTCACATTCACCAATCCATAGAAACTTCCACCGTGATGTCCACCAGGAACTTCCATGACACACACCCATTAATCACTTCTCTGTTCTGATTTTACTTGTCTTCTCAGCAGCATTAAATAGACTTTCCTTATTAAAATCCACTTTTTTCCTCTTGAATTCTGTGTTTTTTCTCCTGCCTCAAAGATGACTCTTAGTTTCCTTTGTTGGCTTCTCCTTCTATGATGGATTCTAAATGTTGTGAGAAGCCCAGGGCTCAGTCCTTGAATCTCTTCTATCTATACTTTCTCCCTAAGTCAGTGGTTCACAACCTTGGCTGGCTATTAGAAAAATACGAGGAGCTTTTAATAATACAGATGCTCAGGCTGCACCTGAGACCAATTAGATAAGAATCTCGGGGGGTTACTGAACCATCGGTACTTTTTTAAAGCTCTCCAGGTGGTTCCCATGTGTAGTCAAGGCTGAGAACCACCGGCTGGGTGATCCCATTCATTCTACAGCTTTAAACACCATCCATATGCTGTTGATTCCCAAATTTATGATTCCAGCCCTGGGTCAGATTCATAACTCTGATTCCAGCACTGGCATCTGTCCCTGACTCACTCCACATACTTCTGACTTGTTTTGGCTTTAGTACTTACACCAGCTTTTCAACTCTGGGTGAGAACTCCCTGGACCCCACAGATTACCACCCAGAAGCTGGTTCAGCTTCTCATTGCCGCTCAATTCTCTACAAACATGTCCTAACCCCCACCAGGGAAGATGCTAAGATAGGCTGTTAATTACAGTAGAGGCTCACTTGTATTACATATCTACCATGTGACAGGTACTATGCACGGGATTTTATATATTTTATCTCATTTAATCCTCATGACAACCCTTTGAGGGAAGGATTATACAAAATCTTATAGAAAATCAAGCCTTAAAAAGGTGAGCAAATTGATCCAAAATCACATGACCAGTAAGTGGAGGGACAAGGACTCAAGCCCGGGTCAGTTTGCTCCAAAGCTCATGCACAATCATGAAGTACCCTGCTGCCTGAGTCGCTTGACTTTCAGCTTAATGAACCACACTCCCCTCAGAACATATTCATGTTTCTGATCATTATGTGACACAAAATCTTTGGAATTCTAGAAAGGTAGGTTTAGATGGGGCTGGAGAGTTCTTAGAATTCAATTCTCTCATGTTACAGACAACGATATCAAGGTCTTGAGAACAGAAGCTGCTTTCTCAAGGTCAAACAATTAATTAGTGTCCAGGCAAGGATTTAAATTAGGTCTCCTATGAATCCAATGCTCTTCCTGGAATATAATGTTACCTCTCACTAAAACAGGGTGTTTCCAATAATTTATTTTTCCCTTCAACTTCGTCAAGGACCCTTCATAAAACAGGCTATGTGTTGTTCAGATGCATAAAATAATTGTTGGTTACATTTGCTGCACTCTTTTTACCTTTAATCTCATTCAATTCAAATAGCCATTGCTCTCCAAGCTACTTTAACCACAGAGCCCTTATGAGGTTTATTTGTCACTGAAGTCTTATTTTCTGAGGTAAATTAATGATGTGTTATTCCCAGAGACTTTATGGTGCTTATCACTATATTAACTCACATCAAAAAAATCACAGGGAGCTATTTTTCAAGCCCTGACAAAAACAGCCTAGAGAAATCTGAGTGAATTGGGGGCTTTGAAATATAAACGCACATATGGATCACATATTTCTCATAAAGAAAATGTTTTCATTTCACATTAGGTAAAAGCTTTCTTTAAAAAGTTGTCACTTAGCATGGGAAAAGATTCATTCCTTCCCAGCCTGGTTTCCAAGAGCAGAGGGACCAGTAGTTCCGGTGCAAACAAGAATTGTGAATTGTAGGTGGTGGTGTGGTGTGGAGTCAGAGAGACTGCAGTTGTAATGTCTGATCTTCTAATTACTAGCTCTGCATTTTTAAGTACGTGATTTGAGGTCTCAGTGCCTCAGTGCTTCATCTGTAAAACGGGCATGGAAATATTACATCAAAGTTGAGAGAATTAAGTGAAGTAATTAAGTCATTAAGCAATTGTTAAGTAAAATACTCTCAGTCTACCTGGATCATAAAGGAGTAGAATAAATGTTATTTCTCTTCCCTGAGAAGATTGTTTGTTCCTATTAGCTTAAAGCACTTCAGTCCCTTTTCCAAACTACTCTAGGTAGGTTCCACCTGTCTGTTTTATATCATTCATTTACTCATTAAACCTCTCTTAATTGTGTGCCAACCATGCCAAACACCCTGCTCATCCTACCTTTTTCTAAGAACTTGGAATCTAATATGGAAGATAGACCAGGAAACCGGAACTTATACTGGATCACTGATGGGTACGTGCCAGGCACTGTATTGCCCCAGGGTCATCTCTAACTACGTCTTCTTATTGACAAAGATTTTCTGAAGAGAGTAACATCTAAGCTGAGCATCCAGTAACACTCTAGCTCTGAGACAGACTCTCCTACCCAACTGGTTCCTTTGGGGCTAGAGCAGGTAGATAAGGCATTTCTTATTGAAGCCAAAAGTAACAATTAAGAGATATTATTTATATAAGGCAAAGCAGTATGTGCATTCGAGAAAGTTCTGTTGAAGTAAGACTCCAACTAAATAGCAGCAGCTAAAGAAACAGAGAGGAGAGTTGAACCTCCTTATGGAGGATTGTGCAACAGAGGAATGGAGGCCATCAACTTTTATTTGGCAGCCAAGAAGCATCAGGCACTCTGCTTGGCATTGTTTTCCTCTTCCTCCTTCTTTCTCTCTCCCTCTCTCTCATTCTCACTCTCACACTCACTCTCTTACTCTTGTTCTTTCCTTTTTATTAAATTCAATCATCATCATAAATTATGAAAGCTATGTTTTCCTCATTGTACACTGGAGAAACGAAGTCCCAGAAAGTTCATGTCATCTTGCCCAAGGCCACACACTAGTATGTGGGCAAGGCAGGAATCTGGATCCCCTCAGGCTGGCTGTGCAGGCTGTGGTCCCTCTGCCCAGACTGAGTCCGCCTATCAGGGTCTCAGCTAGGCAGGCAGGATTCGGGGTAGCAGGTCACAGAGCCCAGAACCACTCTGTCACATCAGGCAGGGATGCACAAACCAACAGTTTGTCCAGAGCATGCCACAAATCACGTGAGCAGCAAGACTAAATCAGGACTCGGCCTTCTGTTCAGTAGTGGGAACTTCACAAAGGGTCAGGCAGGTCATCACTGGCTCGGGAATAGGTGGTGCCTGGGATAGGCAGGGACAGACTCTGTCCAATGTTGGGGATGTTGAAGAGGCACTGCAGTGGGCCTGGTCTGACATCCAGGTCCTGTTAGGGCAACCTTATTCAAATTGGCAGCAAATCATCAGTAGTAAGAGGAATTAAATGGGTGTTCTTTATTTAAAAGGGAAGGATAAAGTTGCTGACTTAGACACATTGTAGATAATGAGAACAGGGCCTGGGATAAAGAAAAAAAGTAGATGTGGGATAGAGAAGGTAGTAAACTGCTGAGTCAGCCCTCTGGTAGAAAATTGAATTAAAGGGTTTTCTTTCTCTTTCTGACAGAATGGATATTGAGGCCTTCTTCTTCTTCTTCTTCTTTTTTTTTTTTTCCCCTTATTCATCTGAAAAGTTCTCTTTAGAAACAGTGAATTGGAAATGCAAACTGGGAAATCCTACCACAAACTCTTGTCAAGATGAAAAGTGAGAAGGGAGCAGTCGCTGATACTGAACTTGGTCCAGAGGGATGAAAAAGTATCCTTCTCCCACTAGGAAGAAGGAGACATTCTCCAGTCCCCTGTGCCAAGGATGAACTCAAGATATCTTTACAGTTCCCCCTGTAAAATGGAAAGAGAAGGAAAGAAGGAAGAAGCACATTAATATTTATTGAGTATTAACCATGAGCCAGCAAGGTACTCAGTAATACACCATATTATGTCATTTAATCCTTCTAAAAGCCTTGCTGGGTGTATGGTGTTGTATCCATTTTAATGAGAAGGAAAATTAGGCAAAGAGGGATTGTTCAAGATCACCCAGCTAATAAGTTGCAGACTTGGGATGCAGACCCAGGGAGGTCCAGCTCCAAAGTCTAGGTTCCTATCACTGTGCGTCATCAGCAGGATGATATCCCTTCCCTCTCTACCCTCACAGTGCATTGCAGGCAGACGAGCACTTAGGTAGTAGGTGACCTTCAGGTTTCTATCTAATCCACAGAGTCAGTAATTTTAGTGCTGCTCCCTAATCTTAAAGAAGAAATTTAGAGGAGAGAGAGAACAGTCCTGAAATGGATTCTGAGCTCCCTAAGTTTGAAGCTGCCTCTGTATACGGAGTCAACAATCTCTATGTTTCTCCCTAGACCCACACTTGAAGATGGCTTCTCCTTCCTCATCCATTAATTTATCCATTCACCCGTCCATCCATGTGACAAATATTACACATCTACTATGTGATTGACCTCATCCTAAATAACGGGTAGATGTTCTTTCCTTTTCTTGTGGAGCCTCCTTATAAAGTAGGAAGATCAGACAAAAGCACACTCCGTAGCATAATGGAGTATAAGGTGATGTCTTGAATAATGGAAGATTATACAAGAGCTGTTTGAACCCCAAAGAAGAAATGATACATACACACAGTCTGGGGGCGGTGATGGGATATTAGGGGAAGCTTCTCCAGAATGCCATTACATTAGAGCTAAAAGGATGATGTGGAGTTGACCAGGCAGAAAAAGAGGTCAGTGCAAGTAGCATACACAGAAGCAAAGAAGGAAAGAGTGGTGGGTTAAGAGAACTACGAGTGGGTGCTGTCTGGGTGGGGGCGTGGATATGGACAAAGGCAGGAGAGGCAGACAGTGGGTGGATCAGGGAGACCCCCTTTATTTCCAGAGGATAAAAAGGTTTATTGTGTATGGAAATCAATAGATATCTTTTATAAAAAAGGTTAGAATAAAGATCTCACATTTGTAAAGGGACATATGAAACATTTTACAGCAATGACAAGGGCAGTGAGAACATAATACACAACTAGGACCAATATCTAAACAAGACTTTATAAAAACAGGAAACAGTGCAAAAAATACTGTCAAAAGTCAGTTTTATACACCTCGTAACTGTGTATAAAAATGGGCAGCATAAGCTTATTTACTGATATAAAAAAGCATATAGAATAGCATGCATAGTTTTATTTAAGGCCTTTAATATTATAAAATTGAGAGGGAGTCTATACCAAAGTAAAGTTGACATGAATATATAGATAAATCACTTCCCAACTCACTCCCACTGAGGAGCCACTGAGGAATCTTGTTCAGGGAATGACCCGATTAAATTTGTAGTTTAGGAAGTTCTTGCTAAGACAGGGCAAGATGAGAGACTCAGGAATGAGCTAAGAAGTAGCCCAGTTGTTTGACAAAAATTCTAAGTGATATTTATTTATTTATGTATTTATTTGTTATTTGTATTTGTTTATTATTTGTATTTATTTATATTCATGTATATATTTGGTCATTCATTCATTAAACATTTATGGACTGAGCTAGACTTGGGGATACAAAGGTGAATAAAAACAGGTGTGATTCCTGCCTACAAATAATGTTGTATCTACTTGAGAAACCAGAAATTATTTAAATAATCATATAAATAACATTGCAGCTGTTACAAGAGCTTTGAAGGAGAGTATATGGTGTCATGAGAGCCTGTTAGAGAATAATTTGTCCTTTTCAACTTCCACGGGCAAGTGACCCTCGACCTGAGATTCGCAGGATCGGTGGCAATGAGCCAAGAGCCATGAGGAGAGAAGAGTGTTTCAGACAGGTTGACAATGTGCAAAAACCCTGTTTTGGTGGGAGTGTGGAGAGAGTGGGGATGGCTGGAGCCAAGGAGATGAAGGGACCTGGATATGACATGAGGCTGAGAGGTCAGGAGCAGACGTCATTTGTCTTGGTAAATGGAATGTTAGCCATCGTGACGAAAGCAGAGCTTTGACGAGCACCTGTGTGACTAGGCTTGCTTTCACTCTTACTCCTCTGCCATGGCTGGGAGAACATGCCCGCCATTGGAAGATGAGCCATACAGAGCCACGTCAAATCACCCTGGTCATCCCAGCCAAGGCCACACTGTATTAGGCAACAACCAGATAACCTTGAAACATGTGAGTAAGCCCGGCTGAGACAAAAGGAACCACCCAGCCAAACACAGCCTTAAGTCACCAATCTTCAGTCTCAGGTGAAATAAATGCTCATTATTTTAAGCCCCAGAGTTTTAGGGTGGTTTGGTATGTGTGAATGTAGAGTGGGAGGTGGGGGAGCAGAGAGGTGTCAAGAAGGATTCTTAGGTCCCTGATTTACACATCTGGACAAATATTGGACCCACTCTCTTAGGTAGGACCAAGATTTAAACTGTAGAGTAAGACGTCCCTGTGAAGGAGACAGAAGCAGCCATTTTAATCATGACTAGGAAGACTAGAAGGGTGCTTGGCCGTAAGGATGAAGATCCCATTCTGAAGCAACAATCCAGCCAATTTGGATTGTACACAATTCTCACGTCATTCTTTTGCTCTTGAGTCTAGTCGACCTGGGTTCCTAATCTAACTCTAACACTCATTTTTTTGTGTGACTTTGGTGAGTTGATTAACCTTCCTGAATTTATGCTGGAAAATAAAAACAATAATTTCTATGCAAAGTTTTGTGAGGATAACATAAGTGGCAGTTGAAGCATGAACCACATTGCCTGGCCTTTATTTCATACCCAAAGCATATTTGCTATTATAATATAATTATACCAATCTTTGTTCAGGCTGTTCTCCATCTGCTGGAATATTCTCCTTACCTCTCCAAGTCCTTTTTATACTTTAAACTTGGCTCTAGATAATCCAAATCTTTGAAACCTTCCAAACTATTCTAACACTCCACTGACTCATTTTTCTGAATTTCTGGATTTCTGTGTTCTTGCATACATTCATTTTTTTGTCTATTTGTTGAACACCTACTATATGTTAATCACAAAGGGAAATAATAAGAAGACACTGCTTTGTCCTACTTACAGGTAGCAAATACCACATGATCTCATACTTTCATTTCAAAACAAGTATCCATTTCACTTTGCAGGTTACAAATTGCTTTGATATGCACCACTTCATTTCACTTTCACAAAAGCCCTGCAGAGAAGCAGGGCAAGTGTTAGCAGCCTCGTGTCCCTTTCATCGATGAGTGTAAGCTAGCCGGCCGTGCCTCTCACCCCCTTGCCACTTGTTAGACAACTTCATCGTATAGCATATCAGATTTTACTTATTTTGTAATGTGTTTGTCTTTCTCACTTGTATGGTGGCTTCTGAGCTCAGGGACATGGGTTACTTATCTCTGTATCCCCCAAGTCCAGCTAAACGCCCAGCAAAAGATATGTACTTAATAAATATTTGCTGCATGAACGAGGGTTAGAGAGTTTAAGGGATTTTCTCAAATCCACATGATTAATCAACAGCAGACCTGGGGTCAGAATATAGTTTTTCTTTCTCCCAGTTCAGTGCTCCCTCCATTACAAGAGGCTGTCTTTTATTAATTTCGTGTTTCTGTGACTGATTTTATAAAGCAGATTAAAAATGTTTCAAAGAGAGAGCAATGTGTTAAAATTATGGTATGTGTTCATAAAAAAAACCTGTTAATGAATGAAAGGAAGTGGAGGCCAGAGAAATAATATTTATTTAGTGTCTGCTATTCACTTAAAACATGTTATCTTATTTAACATTCACAGCAACTTTATGAGATCAGCATTTTACTTGTTTACAGATGAGACAATGGAAGTTCACAGAGGTAAATTTGTGTAGGGCTACACAGCAGGTAACTTGTAGAGCTGGCATTGTAACCCAAGTGGGTCTAATTCAGTGCTTGTTCACTTTTTATTTATTTATTTACTTATTTATTATCTATGTATGTATTTATTTATTTATTTAGCTGAGGAAGATTCGCCCTGAGCTAACATCTGTGCCAGTCTTCCTCCATTTTGTACATGGGACACTGCCACAGCATGGCTGGTGAGTGGAGTAGGTCCATATCCGGGATCTGAACCGGCTAACCCAGGCTGACAAAGCAGAGCATACGGAACTTTAACAACTCGGCCAAGAGGCCGGGCCTTCCCGTTCAGTTTTTATTACAGCCCACAGGAAAAAAAATGAATGTGTGGACAAACTGACAAAGAAATGAACAGACTAATGCTGTATTTTTTGGACTGCCTTTCAGCTGAGAGAATGGGCCTAAAAATGACAGCTTTTCAAATTCAGAGCCTGAGCCTCCGAATCCTCAGACTGTACTTTTCACTCCTGTGGCTTTGTAAATAATGTTTCCTTTTGTCATTTCATAAAAATGACTCTGATTAGGAAGGGATTGATCATTTCCTAAGACTGTTTTGTAAGAAATGCCCAAAGCCACTCAGCGTCCCCTGTTGGTGCTTATTTCTCTGTGTTTTTGATAAAATATAATTGTCTTAAGTCTCTCAGGATTGATTAGATGGAATGTTCAAAAGGAAAGCTGTCTTATTACTGACCCTGCATCCTTTAGTTAATAAGTTTTTTTTTTCCTAATTTTACTTCAAAGATGAAAGTTTCTTAATTAACCATCAGAGGTTCTCTGAAGTTAAGTATATTAAAATCATATTATGCCTTCCTGAGGCTCTCCTTAGATTTTTTATTAAGCTAAGCTATTGGAAGTAAAGACATGAGGGTAATCGTATCTATATATAATAAAGAAAGATACACTTATGAGTTTTCTAGTCTAATCAGCATCACTGTCACACTGAAAAAGTCAATTATTTTGTAATATTTAAGAATGCTAATAAAAATGAATGTTACTTAGCGAAATCTGTTAGCTCTGGAAATGAAAAACAAGAATATCAGGATAGAAAAAAAAAAAGATCACAGCTTAATTCCAAATGTAATTTAGTGAATGTGCATCAAAGCAACTCAACCTATTTCAAGTTATTTATTGATCACCTGCCATATGCCAATCTGCCTTGGTTCTGAGAGGTATAAAAATTATGACATTAACCCCGCCCTCAGTGAGCTCACAACTTTGTGGGAGAGATGGATTCTTTAATTGTAACACAGGTGGGAATGGACATGAGCTGTAGAAAAGATATGTTGAAAGCAATGATGTGCTGGGAAGTTGGCTCTCTTTCTGTGTGGTGGGGAGCCCTGATTTGCCAATTTCTATGATGTAAATATTTCCACCACAGTCAATTTTCAAGGTCCCAATTAAAAAGCTCCTAGTTTAAAAATCGGCTTAAGAATTCTTGAGTATTTAACAATCAGCTCTCATGAGCTCTATAAGCCGGCTCCAACACATCACTGGAAGTGTGGAGGAAGCGTAAAGAAAACAGCAATGAATTCCGCCTGGAATGGGGCTAGAACATTATTGATTCAGGGGCTAGGATTCAGAGCAGAGGGAATTTGAGCTATACGTTGAGGATAAGCAAGATGGAAGGACAGGAAACAGGGAGGAAGAATGTTCTATGCACAGGGAATGTCTTATGCAAATTTAAGAAGGCTGAGAATTCCTAGTGTGCTGGGGTGTGAGTGAACTGAATTGCTGAGGCTGGGGCTCTGGAGGCTGGGTGTTATACTGGGGCTGGATTGTCAACAACCGTGAATGCCACACCAGGAGTTATGATTCCTTTCTATAGAAAATGGGAGTCTCTAGAGAGGCTCACAAAACCTATTTGAAGAAAAACTACTGAAATAGCCCAAGCACAGATGGATTCTGCCAAATGGCCAAGCATTCTGCAAACACGGTTATATTCAAAATGACTGATTTCTTGGCTAAGTTTTATTGTTTTTCAAAGAATTTAGCTTATTTAGAAGCAGGGCCATGGGAAGGAGGAGAATGTGAAGGAAAGAAAGATGGAGGTAAGAAATTGAAATGCAGCTGTTACAGATATCTAGGAGTATTCGAAAAAAGTAATGGGTGCCCATTACAGAAAATATAAAAGATACAGATACGAAAAATGAGAAAATAAGAAATATCTGTCATCTTATCACCCATATGTAGCAGCTTTTATCATTTTTATATTCATCTTTCTAGTTTTTTATGTATGCATTTATTATACACATATTTCTAAAATTGGAAAGCAATTTATATTATGTATATTTTATCAAAATTACTCATCAACAATGCCCCAGATGGGCATGTATTATATTCTACACTTCATTCCTAATGATTACATACTATTCCATTGCATGGAGGTAACAATTTGTTTATCAAATCCACCATTTATGGACATTAAGGTTATTTGCAATTTTTTTACTATCCCAAACGGTGCTCTAATAAAAACTTTTATTCCTGGCACCCAGTTTTAACAGAACACTTAAATGGGTACAAATATAAAATCCTTTTTTTTTGTATTTTGTTTTTGAAAAGCAAATTTTAGGGAAATAAAATAAAACACTATTTTGCAGTTATTTTGCTAATCACTTCCTTGTCCTTAGCTCTTCCCTACCCTTTGATAGGATTTATTGTCGAGTAGTCTTGTATATTTCACATACACATTCTTACTGAGCGCTTACTGTGTGCCCGGCACCGGTCTTGGGTCACTGAAAATTCAATCTGGACCAAGCCGTGGATAGCCTTGAACTTCAGCCTTAGGTATCTGGATTTTATCCTACAGCTTACATTAGTTATAAAAGGGTCTTCAACAGGAAAAAGCAGTATGTGAATCTAAGCACAAGAGAGAAAAAATCATCTCTTACAGATGACCGTTGCTTGAATATTTGGGGAGAACTCTTTTCTTCTCTCCAAGTGACATCTTGCATCACTGAAGTATTGTAGCAAATTTGAGATATATTTGTACACCTGCTATACACCAGACACCCCACTAAAAACAGAAAGGAAGCAAAATAAAATCACTGCCTTTTCTGAAAAAAACGCATAGTGTCTTTGCCAGTGGAGTTCGTGAGCGAGCAGTCACAAAGCAACACAGAAAGTGCCGTCATAGAAACACATAAAATAAAGAGACATGAGAGAGCAGGACTGACTGACGGGAGAGGTAGCAGGGAGTGGTCACGAACTGCTTCATGCAATGGTGATGCTTGGAGTGACTTCTAATGTATGAACGGAAACTATTTATGCAGACGGAAGGGAGGGCATTTCAGAGACAGAAAACGATCAGTGCAAAGGCAGGTAGACTTGAAATAGTATATATATTTATCATGAAAGGCATTATATGTCATCCAAAGAGTAGATTTTAGCTATAGATTTGAAATATATAAATATATAAATAAATATCACTAAGGAGTGATATTTATGGTCAGATCTGAGCTGTAGACAGAAAACTTAGCACTGTGGAAGATAGGTTATAAAGTGACAAGACTCAAAATAAGAAAACTAGAAATCTAGCTGGAGAGAAAATGGTGGCCTGGATGAAGGTAATGGCAGTATGGGTAAAGCAGAGGAGATATACATGAGAGGTATTTAGGAGATGTAAATGGAGAGAGCTTGGAGACCAATAGATGTGAGGTTGGTAAAAGAAGATCGTATATGGCTCCCTGATTTCTGGCTGGGGTGGCTTGGTAGATGATAGAGATATAAAAGAGATTGAAAACAACAGAAGCAGATTTCATGAGTTCAGCTTTGGACACGACACTTCTGAGATACTGTGAGATATCCGATTGAGAATGTCCAGGTAGCAATGGTTTATATTGCTAGGCCCTGCTGAAGATTACTGAGATACTGTGAATCATGAGACAGTAAAAGGTTAACATTTTTTAATGTTCCAATTTTTTATCAAGATCACAGCTTGTGTCTTCTGCCACATACAAGCTAGAGGCTAAAGGACTTTGCAGCTTCACAGTTGGAGTCTGTGCCTTTTGTTATCTGCATAAAAGACCCATAGAGTATCTGGAGTAACTGCTGAGAACTCAATGTATGACATCCCCTAATTAAAGATCACTACCAAGTTAGGGATCGCTAGAAGCAGGCCAGAGGTAAAGCACATTTATTATCAAACTGAAACCCACACCAATTCTAATAACGATTCTGATTGAAGTGGTATTATTTGTCATGACTGGCTTTCATTTTCCTTTGGAGAACTATGTTTTTCAGGAAAACATAAGTAGTTGTCTTTTTCGTTTGAATGTGCTGATGAAATAGATTTACATGGCAAATCCATTCTTCATTCATTCAACCAACTTTTATTGAGTGCCTATTATTTCAGGTTCACCTCTTTTTGTTTGGTGAATCAGAAATGTACACGATTTAGTGCCAAACAAGACATGGCCCTGCCTCTCCAGGAATACAAAGTAGTTGTTTTTCTTCCATATTATTGTTGTAGCTATTATGATTCTCATTAATTAATAAAGATAATGGTTATAATTTTGGTTTTGAGGAGTAAATTATCTGGGTCTTCCACATCCCCAGATAATGTTCATATACTGCTAGGCTAAATCATCTATTTGATTCTCTTCAATCAGGAAGAAACGTGATGTAAGGCAAGGATTCCTCCCGACCGTACCTAAGATCTTATGTGTGGGACTTGTTTTTTTGTAGATTCCCAGACTCAAGCTCTGGAAATTCGGATTCATTAAGTCTGAGGTGTAAAATTGGCACTTTTTTTTTTACTTTTACAAGTTCCTCCGGGAAATTCCCAAGTACATGGTTTGAGTACACAAGGGTACACTTTGAGAAACTCTGGTATGTTGAACACAATGACAGCTGTGAGGTCTAGCTGACCAGAATGTCAATTCCAATTTTATCAGTGGCAAGCACTGGGAACTTAGGTAGATTTTTGTAAAATCTATTTAAACCTCGGATTATTCATCTCATAAAAATGACAGTATGGGACATTTTTGTAGGACTAAATGAAATTTTGTATGTAAATTGTTTAATATTTAATCAATGCTTAATTTTAGGTTTTCTTCCTGCTTTTCCTTTTTATACCCCAAACAGCACTCTGTTTTGTGCTTCTAATCTAGCACTTACCCTTTCCTCCTTTTATTAGAATGCCTTGTGTATCCCTTTCTTTTCTCATTGGAGTCTGCACTCCTTGAGTACAGGGCTTTGTCCTCCCTTCATTTCTATGTCCTCAAAACTTGCCCACAGCAGCCATACACTAAAGTCCTTTCCTAGAAAGTTATCCTTCCATCTTGGTACTTACTTTATGATCTTGTACCAAAATGATCATTAATTTATTTGCAAGATTCACACTTCCTAAAACTCACTAATTCTTCTTTGTCTTTTTACAGCACAACATTTGGCAAGAAACAGGATCACACATTCTCTAACTCCCTAATCAAGAGGAAATGCCTGATTCAAATCAAGGAATGAGAGAATCAAATGCTTGTTTTGACAGTTCATACAGACCCATGCATTTGTTGGCCAATGACTTAGGTTATAGCCTGTAAGCTTGCAAATTCGTTTACTATACCTAGTTATGTTTATTACTTCAGGAAATACTTATTGAGCTCACACTGTGTGCCAGACACTGCGTTAGTGGTGGGACAAAACAGTCCTTGTGTTCAAGGAGCCCTTGGGTTAGTAATGATGGCAAACCAATGTACAGATAATTTCAACACAATGTGGTACATACTCATCTAGAGGAAAATATGGGATGTTTTGGGACACTTGACCTACTGTGAATGAGAGAGGGAAAGTTTCCTGAAGGTGATTATATCCAGGTGAAAGCTGAAGGAGAGAGGCGAGGTGAAGGAAAGGAAACGTGTTCCAGGGAGAAGCAACAGTAGGCGTAACAACTAGGAGATGAAGTGTTCTTCATGCTCGTGATAAGCAAGTGGCTCAGCCTGGTTGTGAGAGAAGAGGTTTGAGCGATAAATGTGGAATCTTTTCATGGAGAGTCTCCTGCAGCAATGATCAGAAGCTCAAAGATGTGAAACCAAAAATGATAAAATAACAACAAAATATAGTAATTTTTCATTTTCTCAAGGCCCAAAAGTTCAGGAAGCTAATTGTCAATGGGCATATACCGTGTACAATGTACTATTCTAGGTTTTTCCTCGGTTAGACTGTAAATTTCAGAAATGCAAATATCTTGTCCATCTTATATAGTCTGGAGTTAGAAGCTGGTCTGACAAGTAATAGGTGCTCAATAAGCATTTGAATAAATGCTTTATTGAGTCATCTAGCCCTTGCTGGGTACACGGCTGACCTGAAATAGGTGAGAATGTTAAATTTTCTGAACGTCAGACTCCTTATCTGCAAAACAAAGGCGTAAGTCTCAAGCCTTGTGAGCTCAATGGTGGTCTGGTAATTTTGAGTGGTCTGGTAATTTTAAAATAAGTGTTCAAGGCACCTGATATAACACAGGAAGGAGTGGTGGGAGCTGTGGCTAATTAGAGAGGTGCCTCACGGGATTTATATACAACTATTTTTTTTTTTAACACTGAGCATACCAAAGAAAACCTATCCCCCGGAGAATTAACTTAGCCTGCAGACTGCTTGTTTGTGACCCCTACTAGTAATAATTCAAGTCTTTTCCTGTACAAACATTCTGTGGTTGTGTGAGGTAAGGTGCTCTTGGAGTATTGCTGCCTGCCCACGGCTTGGCTGCTGCCAGCTTTGTTAATTCCTAATTTTTTTTATGAGATGCTTAAAAAGGTTTGCTTGTAATTCCAGACGACTTTGTCACCATATTTATCAAGGATGCCTGTCTTACCAGTAACTGATTTTGAATTCCAGATAACACCATTTACGTCCAATCCTGGACATTAGGTCAAATGGCTGAACTGTTGCTTATTCACTTACATCCCAGACATAAGGTATCACTAGATCCAGAAATGAATTATACCTGGTGGGGTCTCTTTGACACATGGCTCCAGGAACTCATCATTTAGATGTCAGTCATCCTTCCTCCTGCCTCCAACGTCTCACAGGTTTCCTGACAACAATTAGAGGGATGAAAATCACTCATAATCACCCTCACACCTGCCTTCCTTATTGGCTCACAGGCAATTTACTTCTCTCAGCTCTTCTGTCACATAGCAGACCCCGGGTGTTACTTTTCCAAACTTCAATTATAGACATGCAATCTGACAGCTTTCCTGAAGTCATTATTCTGTCTCCTATTTTCTGATATTGATCCCAAATGTTTGGGTAAAAGTGTTAAAAAAAAAATGCAGTCCATCCCCCAGATGTTTAGGAATATCCAAATGTGTTTTGTATATAGACATACCTCTGGGTGATGGTTGTGATTCTGTAAGCTTTGAGGTTATATTGAATCAGAATAGAAATTTTCTCCCACCTGTCTCCCTGTGTGTTTCCAAAACTCATTAATGGATCAGCTAACAGGAAGGTCCATCTACGCCTGAGTCACCCTCAGCCGCTCATGAGACTGGCAGAAGGTTTGAAATTTCTATATTCTTTCTTCTTCCCCCACCATCTCTGGAAGAGGACCAGAATAGCTTTGACATTTATTTTCCTGCTGATATGACTCACGCAGCCAGTTCTCTTAGAAGGCAAAAACAGCTACTGTCAGTTTGATTCGAAACAACAATGTTCTTTCCCTGTTACGACAACAATAACAACAATAACTACCACCACCAATTCCTGAATATCTAGACTGTGTTAGGTGCTTATAGATATCTTACGGTATTTAGTCTTAAAAAAATTAAGACGTTGGTTTTTGGTTTCCATTTTATAGCTTAAAAAAGCCTAACCCACCTCAAAGAACACTTTCCTGAGATGACACATAAATGACACATAGGGAATTCAAATGCAGTTCTGTCTGATTCCAAATAAAAACATTAACAACAGGAGTTGTGTCACTTTGCTATGGGTCAGGTACACACTATTCCACTTAACCCTTGCGACAACCTGTGAGTTATGGATGGTTCTCACCAGTTTGTGGATGAGCTAACTATTATTCACCTCTTTTATTTTAGTTCTTTCCAAATCTGTGTCTCTGTGAGTTTTTCTCAGTTTTCATACTTCTTTCTTAATTTCCCCCAATTAAACACTGGTTTTGTTAGTGTCTTGATACATTTTTTTAATTTAATGGGGTACTTAATGCATGCAAAATATTGCTTGGGTTTATATGGATAGGTTAAAGAGATTAAACCTCTTGGTGGTTTTTATTTATTCTTCAGACTTTCCCTATTTAGCATTCCCAAGAAACCACTTTCTTGTGTGAGAGTGTCTCCCCTTCGAGGCTTCCACTTCCCATATCTTAACAAAAAAGTGTGAGAGAAAGAACAGGCCATTGGGAATCTAAACGCCAGCTCATCTCCTGATTAGCTGTGTGATCTCAGAAAATTAACCTAGATTTTCTGAATTTTAGTTTGCTCCCTTGTAAGGTGCACATATGGTACCTTCACACACACACACACATACACACTCATACACACACACAAGATGACTACAAGGGTTCAACTAGATCATAGATTGAAAATGCCTGTCCTGTAGCAGTTGTTCAGTAGATGCTACTTCTCGCCCTGTAAGACATCCCTGTGCACTCAGAGTGGGTCCGGAGAACATGGATCCCATTGTAGAAATGTCTCTTATTGTTGAGCCTCCATCCAACCACAAATGGTTCAGTAAAGTGTCTGACACAGTAGCTGAAACTCAATCAATGTTAGTTCCTCCTTCATTTCCTCTCTTTTTTTTCTAATTTTTGTAACTTGCACATGATGCTTGAGACATAATAAGTATTCCAAAAAAATGTGACTAAATAAATTAAGTAACTAACCTGGGAGCTGTGTCCTATGTGTATTTAATCCTTACAACAATTCTATGAGGTGGGACTATTATCTCCATTTCAATAACGAGGAAACTGAGGTCAATGGCTAATGAAACTCTCCCAGCTTACACAGCTAATGATTTCCAGAGATGGTTTTAGCCATGCTTTTCTTGTCTTCTTCACGTAAATTTCTCTCTTTGTTATAAACATACTCCAACTGATTCTGTGTTTAAAATTATGATATTTTAGCATAAAATTTTGTATTAATGTAAATTTTTTAAAATGTTGCATTAAATATTATTCATCTTGATTGTTGAGTTTTTTGGCACCCCTTAAATTTGGCACCTGGTAAGTGAGACACTCATCTCACCTTAGTCCCAACCCTAAACACAATTTCTCATGTCAATCGTCAACTCTCATGTCTTCATGTACTATTTCATTCATGCATTTATTCGTTCACTCACTCATTCACTCCTTAATTCAGAAAACTGCATACGAGCCATGTTTCTATATAGTCTAGGCTGTTGGTCTTCTTGTAACCTGGTTATAAATAAGTCCTTGCTGTTATGGAGCCGGGGGCAGGGGCAGGGGCAGGAGCCCACACTTGAATATTAATGAGTGGGAAATGGATGATTTTATGATTCCTGACCTTTCCGCTTTAATCCATTAGGAAGTATAGATTGGTTAGTAGTTAGCTCAACTGGGCAAAAGCTGTCTAAGTGGAAAATTGATCCTGGTAAGTGCACACATAGTGGTTCCACCCGTTAATGCTTTCTATTTTAAAATTTTGAAATTTGCTTGCAGATACCTCAAGTTCATGCCCTGGTGTGCCAAGCTGAAGGTGCAGGAGACTTGGCATGAGCTGACAGAGATGTCAGTTTTTTTACATGTTAATTAAAAGGATAAGTTAAAAGAAATGGCATAAAAATCACCAGGCTCTAGGAAGCAGCCCTAGGTGTCTCCTCACCCAGGTCAATTGGCCTCCTCACCGAGCAAGTTTTGCAGATACTTGCAAATACAAGTGCAGGACCCACTTCTTTGGCTCCATGGAAATGCCCATGCCTGGATGCCTCTACTTCGCTGTTGAAGGCACAACAGGCACAGGGGACACACTGGGGTCTGGTGGAAAGGGCATGGCAGACCTGAGTGCTTGACCCAATTCTGTCTCATTCACTATCTTTGTCTGTATTCATTCCCAAATTTGAAAAGTTAGAAGGTTGGATTAAGTGATCTTTAAGGACCAACCTTAGAATTCTATGATTTCCTTGAGTTCCCACTCTAGCTCATATATACCTTTTCATCTTCCTTTGAGCTAAATAAATGTTGCAAACAGGTTTCATTTCAAGTACTAAATCCAATTACTTGGTAGGGTCTGACTGGAGTTCTATGTTGAGAGATTTCTGAAGCTGCATCTGGACCCCAGAAGGACAAGTTCCACAATGTTCCCGTGGAGTGGAGTGGAATTGGGGATGGGGTCACAGTGGTTCCCTGATTGCACTGTAACTGCCCCCCTTGCACTAGATTGGGAGCTCATCGAGGTAGGGATTCTGTTCTTTCATCTTTATACTCCTATCATTTAGATCAGGGCCTTGAAAATCACAGATGTTCAATGAATGTTGGAGGATCCTAAAGGAAAGAAAGAACACCACTCATGTAGCTCTAAGACTCTAAGTATCTGGAAGATGGAAGGTGTTGATTTTAACACCTGCCTTCCCTTTCCCAGCACAACACTTAGCCTGTTGTAGTTCTCAATGACAGTAGGGTGGATGTTTGCATGAAAGGATGAGTTCTATAGCAAAAAGAATATAAAGACGGGGCAACAACATGGTTTCTGAAGTCAAAGTGCTTATGTTCAATCCAAGGCCTTCTATTTGCCAAGTGTTAGTCTTGGGCAGGTTGCTTCACTTTACTAAGCCATAATTTCCTAATCAGTAAGATGGGGATAATAACAGTACCTAAATCATTATAAGGAGTGAATAAGGGGGGAGTCCACAGTCGAGTGTTTGGCATATATCAAGTACTCAGTATATATTAGTTATTATCATAATTATTAGTTCCTGCTTGACTATGAAAATGTATGACATACTATGCTGGAACCAAGGATATCTCATGTTTTCATTTCATAGTACTTACAAGAAAATCAAGGCTATATTGAGAAGAAAAAGCTGAAAAATATCCTTATTCTTCTGGGAGGTACTGGAATGTCAGGGAGGGAAGATGCAAGAACAGAGAGAAAGGGGAGTCAACAACCCACAGCCTCCTAATTATCCCCAGATGATTTCCCAAAGCCCTTCACCACCTAAGCCTTATAGATCTGTAAACATTCCCTCTTTGCAGCCAAGTTCAAGGTGAGAGGCACTAAGTGATTCCATTACTTAGTCCTGGATCCGGGCTAGACTGTCTTCTCAAAGTTACATATATTCTTATTTAAATGGTTGTGTTCTTAGACACTTTGTATGCATCAAATGTTTAAATGACCGTAATCCAGGCAAAAGAAAATCACCAGAGATGTTGGATTATGGTCTAGTGGGATTGTGGACACCTTTTCAATGATATGATCAGTATCTATGCACACTATGTAACATATATGACATATACATGAGATATTTGAAAGGCTCTATACAAAAATGTTCGGACTAGTGCAGCAGTATGGTTAACATTAGAAGGAAAAGAAAATATCATGGCCTAGGTCATAAAGTTGATTAGTTGGCTAAATTATTGTATATCAAAATGGCTAGCAGGAAATTTGAAATACAGTGGATGATCAGTACATTACTCATTTCCATTTACCCTGTATCTTATGATAAATATCAACACTGATAATACTCTTGTTCCTTATACTCAATTCAAGAGATTATTTTCACAACATTCTTCATAAGCATCTCGCTCACTCCCTTCGGTTGCTGAGAATGAACTGAATTTTCTCCCCACTTAATGAAAAACAACACACATTCAACACACAACTATAGAATTTCTTCTATACACCAGGCACTTGGTAGGCACTGTGAAGGATACAAAATGAACCAGACGTCAGTCCTATTTCCAAAGGTTTTAAAGTCTAATTAGTCTAGCGTGGAAAGAAGGGTTAAGATCAACCTAGATCATTATAATACAGAGTAAAAAGTAGTCCATGGTCTAGAGATTTGAATTTGAAAATATGAATGAGAAGGAAAGGAGGAAGGAAGAAGGAAAAAAAAGAAAACTAAGATATACTTAGCAGCTGTTATATACCAGGCACTGCTCTAGCCACTTTACCTTGTTTATTCCATGTCTCTACTTACACCTCTATCTGTATCTATCATCTATATCTACATCATAAAATACTTGTACATCAGCAAGTTATTGTCATTTCTGTTTTACAAATGAGGAAGCTGAGGGTCAGAGGAGGTAAGCAGTACATCTAAAACACGTTCTTAGAAAAAGGGAAAAAATGACAGTAAAATTTTCTCTATGACTCATGTCTCCTTTGCTTCCTTGGCCTCCATATCCTTCTCCAGAATAATAACTTCTATTTATTAACTGTCAGGTCCGTGCTAGCCTCTTTATACATATTATATTACTTAGTGATAACAAGAACACAATGAGGGAGCTGTGATTGTCCTTCCTCATCTCATGAATGAGAAAATGCAGACTCAGGGAATTTATATAAGAGGGACTTTAAAACAGGACTCCAATTTGAAGCATTCCCTGTTACATCATGCTCCCTCTCCATAATCTAAAAATACATATGTATAAAATATACATATAGGTGTATATAAATACACACATATACATCTATACGATGATATTGTCTATCATGTATCGAGCTCTCATTATGTGTTGGATTTTTTTTTTTTTGTGAGGAAGATTGGCCCTGAGCTAACATCTATACCAATTCTCCTTCACCTTGTACATGGGACACCACCACAGCATGGCTTGATGAGGGATGTGTAAGTCTGTACCTGGGATCTGAACCTACAAACCCCAGGCCGCCAAAGTAGAGTGTGCAAACTTAACCACAATGTCACCTGGCCCCATGTTGGATTTTAGGCCAAGCTCTTTTCACATATGCTAAAATCTTATCCACTTGAAAACCGCATGACAAAGGTACTGTCATTTTTCCCATTATACAGATGAGAAAACAGGTTCAGAGAAGTTAAAAAAATTCGTTGAGGGTCCCAGAGAAGGCAAATGGCTGAACAGTGATATCCATGTTGGCAGGCTGCCTTCAGAGCCTTCACTCGTAAGCAGTTGAGAGGAAAGGGCTGAAGAAAGGAGCTGGGTACACTGCTGAGCTGTATTTGTCTTCAGAAGTAGAGTCAGGGAATTGAAAACTTCATGAGAAAGCTTGGCTTGGTTCTACCGTTAATCCCCTCAAGCCCTAGGTATAGTGCAGCATATGGGTTTCGGTTAACAGTTAAATAGCTTGAGTGTCTGCTTTGAATTCTCTTATCCAATTTCTCTCTAAGGTCCACATTAGCATGAATTCAGAAGAATGTCCCATTCTCCCACCCGTCCTGTTCGCCTAGCCTGACACATGAAACCCATATTTCTGAGAGTGACAGATAATGCCATTCTGTTTGTCTTGTATAAGACCCATCACTCTCTCTTCTTGAGGAGGTCTGCTCAAAGTATCGACAGCCCCAATCAGGAAAATCCACTCTAGTGTGGACAAGGCCAGAGTATTCAGGCAAAACATTCTGCCTGGAGATAAGGCCAGGGCCTCACTTGATGAGACTGGGGCGGGGAGGGGAGTAAGAGAACTCTGGGTACTTGCTCCTCCTCTGTAGAAATAGTGAATGTGAGATTTGGAGCCAGGCAGACTGGGGAGGGATCAAAGCTCTGTTGTGTATATTACTAATTAGATGACCTTAGATAAGTTACTTAAAATTTTTGAGCTTCGGTTTTCTGAACTATAAAATTATGATGATATTGAGCAGTATTATAAGGCTTCAATGAGACAATTAACGTATAGAAAGTGCCTAGCATATTTCCTGGCACAGAATAGGTGCTAAAATGTGGCAGATATAGTGATTATCCTCTTCATCATTATTATCATCTTCATCATCATCATCCTCATTATTAATAACACAGGGTAAGCCACGATTCTCACACACCCCTTCACAATGTCAGGATCCACCACAGTTGGATAATTTGGTCAAAGACTTGTAGGTTGCAGAGAAGATCCTCTTTCTCAAGTTCAAATATTTGCTCATCTTGGAGGCAAAGGAGAGCTTGCTTTAGAGATTAACATGAGATCCGATTTTAAATTTCTCATGTTGGAACTGGGGATTCTAAATAATGACTTGAAGATTTGAATATCAACATTCCCTAGAGAGGAAGTAGCCAAATGGCATTCTCGATTGCTTTCAGTAAATCCAATTAGTTGAAAGCTCAATTTACACTGAATGATGGGAGGGGCTTGTGGAAAGAAGGTTGACTAGGAATAAAGAGAGCTATGATCTAGTCAAAATAACACTCATAATTAATATTTGCACTACTCTATGCAGTTTAAAACACATTTCATAGTATTTGACCTTTACAACAACCCTACGACACATGTTATTATTTTTCCAAGAATCCAGTGCCTTACTAAGTCCTGTTGACTGTATGCCTTAATTATATGTGGGTTCCAGCCCTCCCTCTCCAAAACCACAAATACAGTCCTAGATCAGGCCTCATCACCTCTTCCCTGGTGTATTTCTATAGCCTCCTCACTGGTCTTCCTTCTTTAGTTTCACATCCTCAATTTCATTTCCTACCCTTATGACAAAAGGCTCTTTCTAAATCACAAACATGAGCATTTCACTCCCCTGGATAAAACCTTTCAAATTCTATGCCTCCAAATTACCATGGTATCCTTCCTTCCCTCCCTCCCTCCCTCCTTCCCTCCTTCCTTCTCTTCTTTCCTTTTCCTTCCCTTCCCTTCCCTTCCCTTCCCTTCCCTTCCCTTCCCTCCCTTCCTGGGTTCTCTGTTGGGCAAATTCAGCCTCATAAGAGTCCTGTTAAAACGGCAATAAGCACAGCTGCTTCAGTGGAGGCAGATGTGGAGAACCCAAACAGCACTTGTTTGCCCCTCACTCTCTGTTTCATTGCCCCCTTCCTAACCCAAGTAGTCTATGGAACACAGTTTGAAATGTCACTGGCCTGTAGAATGAAGTTCAGACTCCTTATCTGAGGAAAGAGTCCACATTTAACCCACCAGGTTCTCAGTAAGGAATTAGCCCAAGTCACAAAGACAATCTGAAAGGTGGGCCTTCCATGGCACAAAGCTGAGCTGATACATTTGGGGTGGGGAGAGGGCAGAGCAAATGGAAAATGACCAATCACTCAGCTTCCAACCTTCTCTTTGATTCAGTGGAAACTTTTGCAGTTACCTGAATGAAACATGCTTACTTACACTTTAGAACTTTTGCATGAGTTGTTTTTTCAACCCAATATCACAAATACGTGTCCTCTGCATAGTCTCTGACTTCCCTGTCCTTCCTTTAGGCTATCTATTTTATGTTGTACATGCTTTTTTATACCACTCTATGCTTAACTCTATAATACCACATACTATGTACTGATATTGCCTTTTTATGTCTTTGTCTACCACTAGACTTTAAGAACAGGGAGCATGTCTTATTCGTGTTTTGATCACTACTACAGAGGTTGGCACACAGTAGGTGTTCCATTAATATTTGTTGAAGGTGTGGATTTGTTTCACTAATAAACAAAAGTGCAGGAGTATACAAATGCTGGCTAATGGTGTGGCTGAGACTATAACTTGTAGGAGATGATTATTTGTTTTATAAAAGGATTTGATTGACAAGAACTCAATTAATAAATGACTCTTCTCAAAATAAAGCTATTGTATTATGAGAGGTGAGCCATTAGCTCACCAATAAAATAAATTGACTAAATTTTGGGTTGCAAACTAATTTTGGAATCTGAGTGAAATGAGATGATGCATATGAGGGGAGGAAGAGAATAAAGAAGAAACATATGGGCAGGTACTGGGCTTTCTGGCAACTGTAAGCTCTGCCCTCAGTAGTTTGAGCTTTTGACCAAGAAAATCAATGCAGAGCAGCAGAGAACTGATACATGGGTGATCACTATAGAAACAGCATGACTCCCAGGATAGGTCAAGACTTGACTGTATCCAAATCAGTATATTATCATATCTTAAGAAAGAATATAGAGAACCAGAGGGGAGGGGTCCCCTTACCATGGGAAGTATGAAGAGAAAGAAAATTGACAGAGTGGTGCAACAACCCCCAAGGGAAGAGACACTGAATCCAGAAAGCATGAACATTCCAATTGCTAGACAGAAAAGCTCCATCAGACCTTATCTCAGGTCTATGAAAAATCTTTCGTGACAGTCTTCATTTTGTTTATGTTTTACTTTTGCTTTTTATTCATTTAACACATGTACATAAAAATAGTCATTAAAATCACATGCTTTAGAGTCACGTGCTTTAGACTCAGGTTCATGTTCCAATATGCTCCCTGACGAAAAATGAGACCTTGAGTGGAACTCTTCCCGTCACACCTTAGGGCTTCCCATTATAGTCTGTGCACTATACCTGCCTTCAAACTGCCTGATGACAGGAGCCTCCTCTGCCTGCAGCACCCAGCAGGAGGCTGGAGAGTAATGTCCCCAAAACCACCCTCTGCAAACCTCAACCAATGACTTATGGAAGGTGGTGTGTAAATACCCCAAATCCCTTGCTCCTCTGATGGGATAACTCTCAGGTATGTGTTCTACCGACTGCCTGAGTTCTTCCAGAGGGATTAAGCTCCAGTCACCCATCCAGTGGTCTCTGGCTGGATAATGCAACATTTATTGCTGCTTTCCCTTTCCTCTCTTACTATCTCACTTTCCCATGGATGGTTCCTGAGATCACCTCCCAGAAAAACTACTTCTACCTGAATCCTATTTTCAGGGTTTGTTTCTGGGGCACTCAAACTAAGAGAGCCATCATCTCTTTGAGCTTCCTTTTCTTTTTCTGAAAATGCCCACCATGGTACCTAAATGTGAGATGTATAAGATATATACATCTATATAGTATATATAGGAGAGTATATAAGATAATACATGCAAACTGCTTAGCACAGTGCCTAGCACATTTGAATGCCATAGACATGCTAGCTATAATTTGTATTGTTATTATTAAGAGCTCGATATGTGCTAGATATGCTAGATACCTTACTAGGTGCTGTAGAAAGAAAGGTGAACAAGATGCTAGTCATCTTTGTCCACATAGAACTTAGACAGTCTCATGGAAAATATGTTAACTATTATGCCACATGATCATAAGTACTATATCATCAGCATACATCAAGCCACATGATAAAGAGAGAAATATGTGGTGCTTTGGGAACACATACTAGAATTTAGCCTGGTAATGGGGCCTCAGAGAACACCTCATTGGGAGTTCACATTTAAAGAATGATAGGAGTTGGCCAAAATGTGTGGGTGTGTAGATATGGAGAGACGCTATAGTAGGTGGAGAAAATCATACGTCAAAAGACCTGTACGTATGAGAGAAAAATAAGGGAGGTAGAAAGGAGGCAGGGACAAAGAGAGAGAAAAAGACTGTCTAATTGCCTTCAAGGAAAAGGAAAATGTTCCATTTAATCTGATCCCATATGCATCAAACAACCACTTGATACTAGGAAACCAGATAGTTGTCTGGTGAGCAAACATTGCTATTTAGTCAAGGAGAGGAATATCTTTGCTGTTTAAGTGAATACACTGATAGGTACTCTGTTTCAATTTGTATTTGTGTCTTGTGAGTTGGGTTACAGTCCAGCAAGTACCTCAAGCTGTGTCAACTCTGGGCCACTAACAAGATAGAGTTAACGGAGCTGAAAGGCTAAGAATGCCACCTGAGGCCGGGCCTACTCACAGGGGAATGCTGCTCATGAGTCTTTCTGGTGGGCTTTCTTCTGGGGGCTGCCTCATCTTGACATTGCGCCCTCATTCTATGTCAGCACCCAGCATCCTCCCCCTGACCCCTATTCCAGATTTTAGATCTCTCTCTTCTAATGCCAGGAAATGTACACCCTCAGCAACTTTATCAGCCAAGACCATCGATGAAAGCCTGAGCGATCTTCCTTTCTCAAGCCCTGGGCCCTGGAGAAGTTATAAATCAGACGGCTGTGGTAGGGGTGAATTAAATATTACATGGGCAGCTCTTTGAACTCAGAAAAGAAAGTGCCCAATAAATGCATGTTATTATTATTGCTTCTGGCTATAGACACTAGGGCATCTGAGACCCCTTACATTTTAAATGTTTTTCTTTTTAGTGGTTGTAATGAAACTTATCTGCTTGCAGGTATTACCCTGGTAGTCTGTCTTGCCTTTAATGTTGAGTAACTTCAAGAGCCAACAACCATTGGAACCGCCACCACTCAGACAACGTCAAAAAGGCATACGTTTTATTCTTAATTGGTGGTATGGATTGTTTTTCTTTTTGGTATTACTGGAAAGGGGTATGAGCGGATTTTCCAGAATGGTGCAATAAAAATAAAATTTGATTGATTAATTCTATAACTATGGCTAGGAAGCATCTTGTGCAACAGTGGAGAGGAAATGCACAATGCCTTACAGACAGAGGCTGCATAACTCACGTTTGTTTGAGAGAGAAACTTCTGAGACAGATGCTGGCTCCTTGGAGAATAGCTCACTCTTGGAAGTACAAGCCAAGTTGAATGGCTTATTTTCCTCAGGAGGTTCATCTATAGAGTTATAACTTTGGGACATCAGGGTACAGGTGGTACAAATCACACAAATCATATTTGTAAATCTCTGTAACAAGTCACCTCCATTTCTGCCATGAATCTATTGGCAGAAACACCCACTGCCTGTGGGTGGAATTCAGGGGAGTCACAAGGAGAGGCCTGCTGAAGAGGACATTTCTTCATTCTGCATGCTAGGGAATTTCAAACAGACGTCACGGAACTCATGACATTGTATAGGAAATTTCTATGTGCACATTTTTCTGTGGAAAGGATGATACTAGTTCCTCCAAGATGTCTATGAGTCCCCAAAAGGTTAAGAGCCACTGTTGTGGAGTATATACTCACGGACAGGTGGCACTGGAAGGTATATGATGCTTTTAATATGTATTTGTGAGCCTAAAATGACCATTTCATCTGAAATGTCTTTTTTCTCCTGGGGGTATTACCTAAAATTTGGACTGGATTTATAAAAGGTATTAAAGTCTGATTTAAAGCCAGGTCTATATCAACAAATCGAATAAGTCCTCCTTATTCTTCAGGGCTCATTTCAAATGTAACTTCCTCAAATGTAATTTCAGTGTAATACCTTGCACCTATGTAATATGCATATACTTCTTTTAAATGTTTGCTCTCTGATTAGTGTTGGAGCTCCTTGGGGAAAGAAACTCAGTCTTTTTCAAGATTACACTCCTGGACCATAGTGTCAGCTAGACTCTATAAATGTGTATGGATTGAATAAGCAGAAAGGGCTCCCCGTGTGATGAGAACTACATCAGCAGGGATCCTAGGAGGTCAGTGTGGAGCTCTGTGTTAACCATGCAGCTTTATATTGTGAGTGACAACTACCCTGCTAGTTGAAGTCAAATTGGGAGACTTACTATTTACAAATAGTGGGAAAGGAAGGACTGGGCTGGCTTCAGGAATGATTGGATACAGGTCTCAAACAGCATCAAGACCTTCTCATCATCTCTCTTCTCTGCTTCTCTTTCTCCATTGGTTCAAGATGTTCTCAATGCGGAGAGATTTTTCTCCCTGCAGTGGTGATCACAGCTGACCCTTTTTTTCAGTGTTTCACATTCATCACTTCTTCTAAATGGACAACAACTTCTTCAGATAGGCAGACTAAATCTGCTTTCTTTCATCTTACCAATGAGGAAACAAAATCAGAGGGGTCAACTAATCCTCATAATGTCATACAGCTAGAAAACAGTGAAGCAAGGAATGAAACCTTTCAAAACGTGTTTATAGATGTGAGAAAGGCTGGGCTTTGCAATTGCTCGCACCCTTATTTATATATTGCGGCTCCATTGTCTGATTGATAGTAAGCAAGTAACCACGCATTCTGAGCTTTGGTCTTCCTAGATGATAAATAGAAGGCAGAATAATATCGACTCCCCAGAGTTGGTTGACACACACACACACACACACACACACACATATCATACAGAAATACATCTTTTCACTTAATATATGTTATTATTACATATTAATATATCACATATATAAAATGTATATATATAGTGAATTGATGTATTTAAAAGTTCCTGGCACCTAGTAGATTGTCAATAAATATCGGCAAAGTCAACTATACATCCCATTTACCAAGTGTACAAAACATGAGTGTGAAACGAACTTCATGGAAAACCCTTCCCACTAGTTTAATTTTTATTTGCCAGCATTTATTTTTTCCTTTCTCTGACATTCTCATCTACTTTTTTGTTGTACCTTATTGTACCGTATTTGGCATGCTATTCCAAATACAGACACACATCCTTAGAAAGATCTTTCTATTCTTTCATTTGTCTAAAAATATTTATTGAGCACCTACTATATCAGGTGCCAGGCCCTGGAGGGCACAACAGTAAATAAGATAGATCCTGTCCCTGCCTGTGTGGAGTTCACATTCTGTAGGGGAAACAGACTGCAAACTAGAAAATAAATAAACGTACAATAAAATTTCAGGTGGAAAATATACGGACTGTGAAGGAAAAAGAAAGCAGCACCGGGCAGAGAATGAGGAGAAGGTAAAATTTGAGGCACTGGGGCCGTGAGAGGAATCTTCTCTGAGAAGCTTCTGTGTGAATGAAAACGTGAAGAAAAGAAGCACTGGATGATATGTTAGCAGAATGGTTATGACAGAGGATACCACAAGGGCAAAGGATCTCGGGTAGGAGCCAGTTTGACTTTTTCTAAGATCTGTAAGAAAAGTAAAGTGATGGGGAGGTGATAGGGGATGAAATGGGACAGGTGGCCAAGGTACAGACCATGTGGAGGCCTGCTCATGTGCAAGCTTCTAAGTGCACTAGAAAGCCATGAGGAGTGCCTGAGCAAGGAAGAGACTTGCATGATTTTCTGGGTGATGGACACACTCCAGGGAACAACAGTGGGAACAGAGAACAGTGGGGCTACTGCAATGGAAAGAGAGTGATGGTTTGAACAAGGAATCCTGGAAGCAGTGCGAATTGATCAGATTTGGAAAATATCTTGCAGGTATTAGCTGACAGGATTTGCTGATGAAAGGGAGGGGAGTGCAAATGTTTTTTAAGTTTTAAAGGGAAAGAGAGAGACATTTAAAAATCTGTTTTCTAATAATAACCAACACTTACTGAGCACTATATGTCATGCCCTGTGCCACGTGCTTTATACTCATTATCTCACTTAATACCTGTCCCCCATCACAAAATGTTTTGATTTTGTGTGTTTTGTTTTTTAGCTCTAACTCTCTGTTTATGTAGAACTTGATCTCGTGGGCTTTGTCCCCCATTTCTTGCCCTGGGCTCAACACTTATAACTAATGGCGGATCCAATTTTTAAAAACATTAATCCCCTGAGTTTCCCAGAGGAGGGCTTCCTTACACACTCACCACTAGTTCTTTGTTCTCCTGTCCTTCAGATAATCACTCTGGCCTTCCAAGCCCTGGCCTGTCTAACTATGCTGGTCCAGACCTCTGAGACAGGAGATCAGCTCTTCTATTCCCAGCATTCCTGTTCTTCAGCATTGTGAATTTATTTATGTATTTTTTTGTATATTTATTATGCATGAAGGAACAGACACAGCAATTCACACCACACTGAAAAATTTAAAAACAAAAATTCTTTAATCAGATCTCAAATAGATACTTTGAAAATGATAAAAGTTTCGTTAAGTCCAGCTCTTGGAGAATCAGATTAACTCACTAACTGGTTTTCTGCACCTGAATGTTCATATAGCAAAGTGCTGTCCTCGTCCTGTTGGTACAGGCCAAGGTGAGGACCAGAACTCACATTTGCTTTGGCCATGACATGATTTCATGGTTAGTCTATAGGATGGCTGGCACTGAACATCCAATGTAACACAAACAGCCATCTTCAAAATCAGTGAGATCAGTCTTTACCTGGGCATAATACCATTCTCACTCCTTAAAATCAAAGCTTTATTGTTTATGTTTTGGTAAATTTAATATAAATAATAAAACAAGTAACACCCTCAACTGGGTTTTGGAAAATGATTCATAATAAATACAAGCAATGTAAACTGAAGTAAGAATTAAGGATCACCGATAGTGCTTTGCTCCTCTCTTTTCTTCTATAGCATGCTTGCATCTAAGAACTTTGTTGATTTGATGACATATCCCTGGAGACCAGAGCTGAAAGGCTGGCAGCCACATCCATTAGGCTGCTGGACACTATGGGGTACCAACCCACACACAGTAGAGGGCATAATACTTGGGAGCCAGGAGGAGGCAGTGGTTCTGAAGTCAGCAAGGAAGGGAAATATATGTATACTGTTCCATTGCTATGCTTATTTTTTTGTTTTTTTTCATGAAGAAGATCAGCCCTGAGCTAACATCCAAGCTAATCCTCCTCTTCTTTTGCTGAGGAAGACTGGTCCTGGGCTAACATCTATTGCCAATCCTCCTCCTTTTCTTTTCCCCCAAAGCCCCAGTAGATAGTTGTATGTTGTAGTTGCACATCCTTCTAGTTGCTGTACATGGGACATGGCCTGAGCATGACCGGACAAGCGGTGTGTTGGTGTGTGCCCGGGATCCAAACCCCGGCCGCCAGTAGCGGAGCGCGCACACTTAACCGCTAAGCCATGGGGCTGGCCCAACTATGCTTATTTTAAAAAGGAATTCTGTTAGCTAAGTTGAGCTTGGTTTCGTTCCTGACACTATAACTTGTGTAAATTATTTTACCAGCTGAGACCTCAGTTTTCCCAATTTTAAAATCAATAGACTTTAAAATCAATCAAAGAACATGATCTCTCATGTTCTTCCAGGCCATGATTTCCTGGGAATCTAGTTGTTCTTAAAAGTGTAATTTCAAAGATAGCACAGTGAAAGATAAATTGATGAACATTTGGGTCCAAATCAAATCTCTTTTATAATGAAGTCCCAAGTTAAAAAAAAGAAAGACAATTTAAAAAGCCAGTAAAAACTCTCATAAATTCTGCAAAGCAAAGACATATGCATTCACAGCTGGGCAGGGTAAAAACACCTCCTCCTTTAACTTCTAATCTTCCCAATTTAATAAAAGGTAATCAAGTTTGGAAAGTTACAGAAGAAATAGAAAATCAGAGAGACTAATAACCGAGGAAGAATCATAGAAAGCTCTTTAAAAACTGCCTACTCAAAAGACATTAATCCTGAGAGATTTAATGGTGATTTAATTCAAGCATTCAAGAAATACATAAATACGTTGATCATAATATATTTTAGAGAGCAGAAGATGGAGAAACTATCCAATTCATTCCACATGGCAGATTTGATCCTAATCCCCAAAGGTGATAAGATATTATGTAAAAAAAAAAAAAAGAAAAACTAAGGAATCTAAACTATGAACTGTAAATTAACTACTTCAAAGTGGAGTTTAACAATCTAATGCTGCTGATTCAATAATCCAATAGGAATATATCCAGTTTCAGTACAAGAAAATTGAATAATGCAATAGAAGTTTCTCAGTAGGCTAATAATAAAAGACAAAAGCAGATGATTATTTTAACATGCTCTAAGTGCATTTGATGAAATTTAATAACATTTTCATTTTTCAAGTTGGAATAAAATAATTCTTCCTTAATATGATAAATATTCCTATTTTAGACTCTCAACCAAATGATTCTTTATTAGGGCCACCAGGCACAGATCTCTAAATTAGAAATAAAATAAGTTTGTCCACTCTGCCCACTACGGTTTAACATTATTTAAATAGGTCTAGTTAGTGCAATAAAGCAAATAAAGAAATAAAATTAATACACATTAAAAAGAAAGAAAAAAGTATCATAGATCCATCAGCCTTGTTTGCAATTCTGAAATCCAAGGTTTTCTGAAAACTAAACATTTTGCATCACTCATTTGATGCAAAAACTGATTTGAGCTGCTGTAAAGCCACTTAGTATGAATATATATACCGCTGCAGAAATATTAATAGGTTTGATTATGAGCTTCTTCTCCAGACCCTGCTGAGGGTATTATGTAATATACAGAATATGCATCATATTACCATTCAAAATTCTGAATTATAAGATATATCTGGCCCCAAGGATTTTAGATAAAATGATGTGAATCTCTATTATGTGCAGATGGAATGATTATATACCAAGGGCATTTTATAAATCAGATAACATTTGTTAGAATTAATAAAAAGCATTTACTATAAGTGGCTGTAGTCAAAAAAATTAATGTTAAGATTGTTTATTTATGCATCTGTCTACCCCCTACATGGGTAAAGTGCTTGAGGGCATGGATTGCATTTTGTTCATTTTTCTATGACTTGTAGCCAGAATATTTCTTGGCATAGAAAAAGTAAACAGAAGTTTTATTTTAAAGAACAAGAGATGAATGTATAAATAGGAAAATCATTACTATTAAGTTTTCCAATTTTTTATTTTAGTGTATAGATTTTATACAATTCCAATCAATATTCCAACAGGAATATAAATTTTATTTTGCTTTGTTTTAATTTCAAACCCCAAGAAGAGGTTGATAAAAAATTTATTTAGAAAAACAAAATAGAAATAACAAAGAACATTCTTTAAAAGACAAGCAACTAAAAGAGAAACCAGGTTCATGCTGGGATCTTCCACTTATCCTTCCAGTGATTTTGAATAAATTACTTACCTCTTCTAAATACCAATGCCCTCATGTGTAAAATAATAATAGTAATAATAATAATAGTAAGTGAGGCTGCAAAGCTTTTGACATACTTATTGGCCAATTTTTGTTTTCCTGAGAATTGCTTATTTAATACTCTCTTTGGCCATTTTCTCCATCAAGGTATTGATCTCTCTTTTGTAAATTGATTGGTTTGTTACAAATGTTATGCATGTCCTATGTGTTGAGTAACTGGTCTTTATATCCTGTTATAGATTTTGGGTCTATTTTGAGGTGCTTTCTTCTATTGCATTGATATTTACAATTTTTTATTCCCCAATACCATAGCATTTTTATACAGTAACTTTATATTTCAGCATTTGGTTAAGAGAGCCAGGAATAGAACTAAGTGAGAAACTAAGGAAGCAAGTGGCATTTTAATACTGTTTAAGGTAATATTATTGGCATGGGTATCATTAAAAAAAAAACAGCAGAGGAAAATATAGGTAGTACACTACTTGCCGTCAGCCATAAAGGGATCTTTTTGAATTCCATGTCTACTCAGACAAGGGAAACAAAAGAAAAAATCAACAAGTGGGACTTCATCAGATTAAAGAGCTTCTACAAGGCAAATGAAACCAGGATCAAAATGAATAGGGAACCCACCAGCTGAGAAAAAATATTTGCACACCATATATCTGACAAGGGATTAATCTCCATAATATATAAAAAACTCACACAACTGAATAACAAAAAAACAAACAATCCAATCAAAAAATGGGCAGAGGAAATGAGCAGACACTTCTCCAAAGATATACAGATGGCCAATAGGCACATGAAAAGATGCACAACATCACTAATCATCAGGGAAACGCAAATCAAAACCACAGTAAGATATCACCTTGCACCCATTAGAATGGCTATAATCACCATGACAAAAAGCAACGAATGCTGGAGAGGCTGTGGAGAAATGGGAACCCTAATCCACTGCTGGTGGGAATGCAAACTGGTGCAGCCTCAATGGAAAACAGTATGGAGATTCCTCAAAAAATTAAAAATAGAAATACCTTATGATCCAGCTATCCCACTACTGGGTATCTATCCAATGAACCTGAAATCAACAATCCAAAGAGGCTTATGCATCCCTATGTTCACTGCAGCATTATTCACTATAGCCAAGACATGGAAGCAACCCAAGTGTCCCTCGACTGATGAATAGATAAAGAAGATGTGGTATATATATACTATGGAATACTACTCAGCCATAAAAAAAGACAAAATTGTCCCATTTGTAACATAGATGGACCTGGAGGGTATTATGTTAAGTGAAATAAGCCAGAAAGAGAAAGACAAACACCGCATGATTTCACTCATATGTGGAAGATCAACCAACACACGGACAGATAGAACTGTTTGGTGGTTACCAGGGGCTAGGGGGATGGGGGGTGGGCACAGGGGGTGGAGGGATGCATTTATATGGTGACTGACAAACAATCATGTACAATAAAAATTTCACAATAAAAAAAGGAAAAAGAAACAGATAAAATTAATTTTAATAATATATTTCAACTCAATATATCCGAAGTATTATCATTTTAACATGTAATCAATGTAAAAATCATTCATGAGATCGTTTACATTCTGTTCTTCATACTAAGCCTTTGAAATCCAGTGTGTGCTTTACACTTATGGCACGTCTCAATCCAGAGCAGACTTGTTTCAAGAGCTCAAGAGCCACACAGCTACCCTTATAGGACAGCGCAGATCTGGAGTATGATTCTATTTTTACGCAGTTCTCTGCTTAGTGATCTCTTCTTCCATCTATAAGCATATATAGACAGATCAGTCATGCTGTTCACCTAATATCAACAATGGTAACTTTTGGATGATAGGATTTGAAGGGATTTTTTTTTACCCTTTTTACAAATACTTTTCTGCGTTGCTTGAATTCCTTTTAATGTGTGAATCACTTTTATCTAGTCAGTCAAGTTGTTATGTAAAATATAAATAAAAATTTTGAAGGGAAAAAAATAATAGCAGCAACAGAATAAAATAGTGTTTTGTTTAATCTTTACAGCAATCCTCTGAGGTAGGCATTGTTATTTACATTTTATGCATAAGAAATCTGGGGTACAGAGAGTCTAAGTACCCTGATTCTCATGGTTTGTAGCCAGAATTCATGTCGAGTCATTTCCTTACCTGGTCTGTTTTCCATCAATTGTTAACACGAATTGCTTAGGCAAAATAAAGCTAGCAAAACACCATATATGAAGCCGTACCTAGAGAAGCTGTTGATACTTTTTCAACTATGAACTCAGGAACAAAGAGAGTGAGGTTGCACATTTGGAAAACCAGCAATGGACAAAGACCCCAAAGGAATCAGTGATCGAGGAAGCCAGCTTGGGATCAGAGGGTAGCGTTCATATAGATAAGGCAGCTCCTCTCCTCCTCTCCCTTTTTAACACAAGTTCTCCATAACTGAACCAAATGCAATTTAATTCTTCCTGACCCAAATGCTAAGCAGAATCTCAGCAATTCAATATTGGCTTTAACTACTTACTGTTTTCCCTAAATGGGGGTGGGGCCTGGGGGAAGAAAGGAGGTTCTAAATCTGCAAAGAACCTGAACGGTTAGAGAAGGTTCAGCAGTGGCATTTAGGACAAGCACTTCAGAAATCACAGAGAGTCATTCCCTTCTCTACCCAGTGATAGGTTAATCCACACACTTGGATCCCTCCTCATCTGGGATGCCCCTGCAACACACATTGCACAATCTGCATGCAAATTGACTCTGCTTAGCGCACAGCCTTTCTTTTCAGATGAAGGTCCTCCCTGGTCTATTCCCAGGACTTCTTGGTTAAAGTCCCTCATGTTCACAGATCCTTTCCCAGAACAGCTATAATCATCATATCCTGTTTCTCTGACCACTCTTCAGTTCCATTTAAGTAGAATTTACTGAGTAACTGTCATGGCCCAGCACTGTGCTAGGTCCCAGGAAGACAAAGACAATTAAAAAACAAAGATGCAGCTCTCAAGGGCCTCTCAGGTTACAGAGAGAAAGACATGCAGCACTGGATCGATCGTGTCAATCCTCAGAAATATGGCTAGTGATTTAAACACATACAAGCTAGGAATGTTTAGGTTTCACAGAAAAGCTGATTTTACAAAGGAATTTGAAAGGTGAATAGGAGTTTTTCAGGCAGTCAAGGAAGTAGAGAGCAAAAAGCATTCCAGGCAGAAGCATAAGCATGTGCAAAGGCGTAACAAATGCAGAAAAATAAGAGAAATGCTCCGGAAGGAGTGTGATGATAAGCTGGGGGCAGTCTCCTGAAGACTGTGGTGTGTGCTGAGTAACTTGGACTTTATTGCAAGGGCAATCAGGAGCAAGTGAGGTATTACCCACAGGGATGATTACACACATCCTCCTGCTTCAAGACCATCTCAAGACCGGTATCCCCCATAATCATGTCCCACAAATAGGATGGAATTTCCTTGGCTATAGGAATTTATCCACTCCACACTTGGCTTAGCTGGATATAGCCTTTGGACACCGTCCCTTTAACTTCTCAGCTTCCCTTGCAAGGCCAGACTCTGCAACAGAAATCTTTTCTCCATTTCCTCCTGCCTGCCTCATAATATTACCCAGTTCTGGTAGGTTCTAACTACTAAAGTATAGTCCATGGGCCACCAACATCTGTATCCCCTGGGAGCTAGTTAAAAATGCAGAATCTCAGGCCCTACTTAAGACCTGCTAAATAAGAATCTGAATTTTCACAAGATCCTCAGGGAGTCATGTGCACTTTAAGGTAGACTTGAATGCACTAAGCAAGTTTCACTATGCAGCCTGTTTGCATGTGACAGAACTGTCATTTCTCACGCACCAGGCATTATCAGAGAGAAGGGCAGAGAAGTGGAAGAAAACTGATGTCCTTGAGGACCACACTCTAGGTTAGTTAATGCCTGAAGCTGGTGGGCTAGAAATGTCCCTTGTTATTTTATCTTACAGCAGTCTTCCTAGGTGAGTAGTAGTGTTCTCATCTCACGGATAAAGTGAAGCTCAGAGGGTCTAGAGCCACACAGGCAGGATCATTTAATCTCATGGTATGTCCTCTTCTCCAGAGCTCTTCATGAACCCCAAGAAGAATGAATCCACCATCTCTACCAATCCAAAAATCAAGGCTCTAACCCAGAAGGAAAACATGCTTGCCAATCATTCAATAAGCAACTCTCCATTCCTGCCAGCCTTGAATGGCCACCTCTCCATCCCAGCCAGGCTGTGTTCAGCTCAAATGCAAACACTGTCTTAGAGGGTTAGAATTCCCTCAGAGTTTCCCTTCACCTCCCATCTTGCCTTTTCCTCTTACATAAATACTGCAGGTAGATTTAACATTCCACATCTCATACTCGAGTTTCAGATTCTCAACCAGCACAGTCGTATCTCAGAGAGAGAAATCAAACAGCTGAAAAGCACCTTGCCCTTAGAGAGGGAGGGAAAAGCAGATGGATTCGACATAACTACCTAACAAAGTGTATTTATGAACATCATTGGAACAAATGTCTTCCCATAACTGCAGCCATCACCTCCTAACGTCACATCATGGAGGCACTGGAAAACAAATAGGACTTATAACCTGATTTTTTATCAGCTGGTAATGGCATCACCCACATCCAGCCTCCCTAGCTAGGCAGCATATGACTCAGCTTCCTTCTAGCTTCTAAAGATCTTTGAGACTAAAAAGAAAAGAAAAGAAATGAAACAATATTTAAAAATACATACATTTCATCAGTAGCTTGTTTCTTAATGCATCAGGCAACTGATCAACACAGATGCCTTAAAAGGTGCTGAAATGAATTACCAGGGACTCAGATTCCCTGGAAATTGATCTGACAGTGGGGAAAATGGAACCATTTTGATTTTAAAATTCAAAACTACTCTTTTCTTCAAGCCTTGATTTTCTGAGTATCTGAGCTATCCTCTTCTTTACACTTCCCCTGAGCTCCCAGCTCAGATATTTCCTCCCTGTCCCCTTCTCTCCATTTCTGCTATCACCGCCCTTGTCCAGCACCCTCGTTCCTCCTTCTCTCATTTTGGATGTTGCACAAGCTTTCTGCTGGTCTCTCTGACTCCAAGCCCTTTCTCTCCAATCTGCCCTCTGCTCTGTATTATTATTGTTTGCGTATGTGTCCTTTTTTTTTCATTTAGACTGTGAACTCCTTGGAATTAGGGACCAGACATGTCTCTTTTACTTTTCTGCCTCCAGAACTTCGTATAGAACATAGCACAAGGCTATGGAATGGAATTAAAACTACTATTCAAAGAATGATTTAAAGAGCATACTGCAATGGCTGTGCCTTTAGGACTAAAAGTGTCCTAAGAAACCTAAGAAGTACAGTATCAGCCTCTTTTATTGATGCAGACAGATTTTACAGACCCTGATGGGAGATATCCTCCCCATTGTCCTAGGTGCCCCTTCTTCTCTGGTGGTCAAGGCCCGTCCAGGACATATAAACACGAGGGGAAATCACATAGTTCTTTGCAGGTGAAATTCAATTAAAATGAACATCAGCCTTAAATACGTAACGAGGGGTCACACAAGCTCTACTGGAGGGTGTGGGAAGCCCAGAGAGGTGCCCATCCTGTCAGTGTGGTGAAGCAAAAAATCAGTGGGCTCATTGATCACATGTATTTAATTCAAATCTGCTTCATGAACTGCAGACATATTTATTTATTTTAGGTGGTAAATTTCATGAATTCTAATGCTATAGAATTGCAGTAACCTCTTCTCAACTTGGAGTTCTTACTAAATGCAGTTCCGGTTTATGTCAGTTTACTTCTTTATCCTTTCCTGGAAACCTCAAGGACTGTTGTTTCAACTTATGTATTGTATCCTTATCCAACAATAACATGTCTTATTATTTAATAAGAATGTGCCAGGAACTGTGTGAAGTACGTATTAGGGTCTGAAAGTTCATGTCCCTCAAAATTCACATGCTGAAATCCTAACCCCCAAAGGTGATGGTATTAGTAGGTGGGCCCTTTGGGAGGTATATAAGTCATGAAAGTGGAGCCTCCATGAAAGGTATTGATGCCTTATAAGAGAGGCTCCAGAGAGCTCCCTAGCCCGCTTCCACCATGGGAGGACACCGTGGAAAGGTGCTGGCTATGAACCAGGAAATGGCCCTCACCCGAGCATGCTGGCACCCTGATCTTGGACTTTCCGGCCTCCTGAACCGGAAGAAATAAATTTCTATCGTTTATAAGCTACCCAGTCTGTGGTATTTTGTTATAGTAGCCTGAATGGACTGAGACAGACATTAAAGTGTGTTTAATGTGTAATCTCATTTAACTTCACACAAATTTAAAGATAGAATAAAACTTCAAAATACTCCATGGTAATTTCATATATATATATTGACCAATTACAATTATACCAATCAGGATTTATTGTATCTATTGTGATTGGTAATTAGCTCTCATCCTCTGCCCAACCCCTATTTTCAGACAGACATGGAGACTGAATAAACTTCTTATTTTCTGAATGTGGAGGTGAGGCTGGGCAGTGGAACGTCAGTCAAAGTCTGTCTGGGGATCAGGGAGGCTGAGGATGGGTCCCTGAGTCTCCGATATGCTCCCAGCCCAACAGGATGAGACAAGACAGCCACATCTAACTACGGGAAAATCCAGTGAGCCACATGACGCAGAATAGCCCCCATTAATACTTAAGCTGCAGTGGACTACAGAGGACGCCAAATCACAGGAAGGAGCTGGATGGATTTAGATCACCCAGATAGACTCTTCAATCTAATGGCTAGCAGACTCTAAAGGCTCCTCAGTTATTTTATTAATGCAACTCCTTGTTTTCTATGATTGGACTTTTATGGCCCACTTATCCTGTTACGGCAGGGCTCGCTGTACTATTATCCCCCTATTACAGATGAGAAAAGTGAGGTTCAGAGAAGTAAGCCTGCTCAAAGTCTTAGTGGTAGTAAGTGGTGCATCTGGAAAACGAACATGGATGTGTCCCATGTCAAAGCCCACGCTAGACATGACAACCATGACTCTTAATAGTGAGTAGCTCGGAGCATGTCCTGTGGGTCCGGCATTGTGCTATGCACTTTGTATGCATTATGTCACTTTATCCTTACAGCCACCCAATGGGATTGAAGTAGTATTTCCCCATTTTACAGATGATGAAACTGAGGCCACTGTGGTTAAGTAACTTGTCCAAGAATTCACAGCTAGTAAATGTCACAGACAGGACTCAAAGTTAGATCTTTATGACTCCAGAGCTGTTGGGAAATAATTGGGGGTTGGGCTAGATTAAAGAGTGAAAGAATTAATTTGGAGCAGAACTAGAATGATGGCTGTTGTAAATAAGTGTTGAGAGGAAGAAAGGGAACTGAATGTAAACAGCCCCTCTTGCACCTTCAAGAGGAAGGAGGAGGGCACTGGGAGCATAAAGGAGCTGACAGCACATGCGTTGGGCCTGCATCTTGGGCACATGGTTGGGACCCAGGAGGTGACATAATCAACTCTGGGTCATAAAATCAGAAAGGCCCTGAATATCTAGATTGGGGACCACACACAGAAAGATTTAATTTCTCTTAGCATGCACTTTTCTACAACAAAGTAAAACAAATATACAAGCTGAAAGTTTCTCCTGGGGAAGAGATGGTACACAGAACTGAATTTTTCAGTCCTCTTATTTTAAACAGGAGATATGTAAAATGTCATTGACATTTTATTCTCGTATTGAGTGTGCCATTTTTATGATTTATTGATTTTATTGAATATTAAAAGGCATTTAAAGTGCTTTCTGAGGATCACCACAACCTCAGGCTCCTAAACACTATTTTTTCTTATACTGACTTAAGATCATGAACCTTCTTCAAACAAGAAGAATAGCCACAGGTATTTCTCAGGACCTAACCCTGCAGCCAGGGACAGGCTGCTGCCTTTGCACCTATTTTGACCAAGAAATATGCCCTGAAATGCTTTGAATGCTGCGCGGGTCTCCAGCAGCTTGTAGGGAGGCAGGGTCTTAAACACAGCTCCGGGAAGCTGGACCAGCATCCCTGCTATGTCCTGTCAAGCTGCATCCATCAGATTAGGTTAGAAGTTAAGATGTTACACGATGTGACCAACTGGATCAGAAGCAATAACACAACCTGTCAGCCAGCGCTTTCCTGACAATTCTGGGGTAAAGAGAGTGCCTGCTAGAATGCCGAGGAGGGAAGGGGTGACTGGCGTTGGGGGTTGGGGGCAAAGGCTATTTGGTTTCTTATTTATGAAAGTAGTGCTTGGTGGGGAGGGAGTGGTAAATGAGTCTAATTTCCCTAGTCTTCTAGGGTTTTGCTTGCAGGCTATAGCACCATAAGCCTTTTCTTACAGGACAAGAGCTGCAAAAACTTGCATGCAGCATTTCAGGAGCTGGATGGTCTCCAGGAGCAAGGCCAGAGAGGAAGATTTGTAAGGCCTTCTGTTTCACAAGGGTGAGGAAGGGTCACCTCAGCCAACCCTGTGCTCAGACAAGGCCAGGAAATGCAATTGAAGGTGGAGGACACCTGGCGCCAGTTGGGAGGTGATTGAACGGTGGCTTCTGTTTGTGGGCGTTGGGGCCAAGGGGGGGGCCTCAGCTTGGCGCAGATGAATACCCTGATGTTGGCAGACAGGAAACACATGCAGTTCAGCTCCTGTCTGAACCATGTAGGTGCTGCTCTTGAATGTGTCTGCTAGGACTGACTCACAGACACACCACCTTACAGAGATTCCACTGGCAGAAAACGCAAACGAGGAAGGGATCTTCAGAGAGAGCACCTCACACTAAACATACACTCAGAACTGTGATAAGCTCCAAATTTGCAGCAAGTCATTGCTGGAGAATTCCTAACCACTGGATGCTTCCCCCAGAATTCTCTGACCCTTTGCTCTAACTTGAAGCCTGCCTCACACACTGACCACACACACAGGGCCATAGAAGCAAACTAAAGACTTGATTTTGTTTGAGTGAATCCTCCTGGATTCTCTTCACTTGTTCCAGGTCAGATCCAAAAGAGTTTCTTTGATGCAGAGGCAATGTAGTGCGGCCATTGGGAAAATGCGTTCTGGAGCCATATTACCTGAGTTCAAATCCCAGCTCCATAGCTTCCTAGTTGTGTGACCTTGGGAAAGTTATTTGAACTCTCTGTGCTCAGTTTTCTCATCTACAAGATAGGGATGATATTAGTACCATTCTCATTTAAATGAGTTTATATGCATAAATAATGCACAGTGCCTGGTAGTTAAATGATAAATGCTCCATAAATGTTAGACATTTCATTTCTGACCCTTGGCTCTGTCTCCTCTTTCTGCCTTCTTAAGGGAAGTTTTGCCCTCCAGACTTAGAGTTTATATTTGGTTTATGTTCTTAGCACCTCGCCATCTCTCAAGGACTTTGGTTTAGAGCTCCATGGTTTGGCTACCCAGATAAAATTTCTCTCTCTCTCGCCAGACTTTGGAAACCTGGTTTCGGGCATTAGCCATCTAGGCAAGCTGGTCCCCTGAGTTCAGACACGGATTTCACTTCCAAGATCTCTGTGGTAAAGAACTCTTACTCAAGTCCATTAATCTGGAGTCTTCTTGACATGACTCACATCTTGGCTCCTTCCTCCCAAAAACTGGCTCATCTGATTCAAAAGATCAGCCTGGAGACTGTTCTCCTTGGCTGACCTTATTCCTAAAGAACATGGCAAGTGCTTAACAAGTAATTTTGATCAACTCTCCAGTCCCTTTTCTAGGCCTAGTCAACTGGTCATGAAGGTTTTTAGCCTTGGTTTTGTAAGAGCGTCATCAGATCATTCATTTGTCCTCTGGCTAGGGATAGTTTACCCAGAAGGAAGAGTCACCTGCTGAACTTTCTGGGCAAGTCATTGAGTTGGCATTTTGTTGAGTTTACCATGTGTCTCTGTGGGCTTGGGTGAACTCTAGGCTATCACGTTGTAAGCCTCAACTCTTTGTCTGGTAAACCTGGGCAAATATACCTTCTTGCATGTGAGAACTCTTAATGAAGTGCTGTAGAAAGAGGTTCTTGGAAACACAATCAACAATAACAAACATTATATCCACATATGGGAGTCACATATGGAAACTATGACCCTGAACAGTGGTTCTGTACATTGTCCAGGTGACAGAACACCTGGAAGTCACAGAACACTGTGATGGTTGCACAGCCCCAGTACCAAAGACAGTTAATCCCAGTATCTTTACTAAGTATGACTTTTATGAGCAGAAAATGTGACTAGATTACTGTATATAAATGCAACAGAAAACCAGAGTGAGGTGATTCAAATTTATAAAAAAATACATCACAACCTAAGTATGATCGTGTATTTCTGAGTCTTTCCATTAAGATCATTTGCAACTTTCTCATTAATTTGGTCATTGCAAGATGCACACGGAAGGCCTAATAAGAGCAGTTCCCAAAGTTTCAAGAGAAAACTGAGGGAAGAAAGTTTTAAAATGAGAACATTTTATCCATTAGCTTATTTTTTCTATGAAAGAAAAAATTTGATGTTATTTGATTTTGACAGAGAAATAATTTGGAACAAGTGGAGAAACAGCAGTATTTGCTGCCTTAGATTACTCCAAGTCATTAGAAGGTTAAGTAGAGGGAAAAAGAGGGAGATTGTGACACCTTTCCTTCTACGACTCATTAATTCCCTGAGTCATTTCTGGTTCTTGTGTTTCCCTGTCAGATCCCTCCTATGTTGGACCACTCTCTGATCCTTTGTGGTGGATGAATCAAGGGTCTTATTGAAGTTGCCTTTCCTTGGCTTCTCTCAGACTCTGGACCTCTGAGTCTTGGAATAGGACATTCCATTGTTCCTTCCATGATCCCCCAAAGAATCCCAGAGTCTCTTCTTGAAGCTAGTTTTACAGAAAAGCCTGGAGTGATCTACATCTCACTCCCTGGACCTTTCTCCTCTCAAGCATTTCCTTTTGGTTCCTTCACAGGTGCCCCTCCCTTTCCTTAGGTCACCCTTTGTGTTGCCCCTTATAGCACAGAGACATAGCTTGTCTTTTATTCTTTATGTTCCAAGTTTGCATTTTCCTATTCAATGGCAGACTTTCTGTTGGACTGGTCCAAACGTGTTTCAGTCATGTACTCACATATGAACCAAGGAAATTCTGCTATTCTGGTGTTCCTAACGGACACTGCAATGCATGAGGAATCAGTAATCAATTGTCTGATTGACCAAAAGCCCAGCATCCCAAAGAATGGGAGCTCTTCTACAAGTGCCTAACATTCCCATAGCCCCTTCCTGGGAAAGAGGTCAAAGACTATTTCTTTTATCTTGTCGCATTTAAGCCATGTAGATTTGTTACCCTGGCCGCAACTCAGTAGACCATATATTTGCACAACAGCTATTGACAAACAGCTGTGTTCTAGACTAGATATAAGGAAGTCCAGGGACCTAGAGAATGTTTCACAGAGAGACTCTTCCCACTAGGATGTCCTATAACGAATAGTGACAAACCAACTCAATCTAATCCTTCTACATTGGGTATATGGATGTGTGGTGCACTGCAGCATGGCATAGAAGCTGCAAGACAGACAGAAGCAGAGACAGCTGCAGTAGTGGGAGTGAAGGGCAAAGCTCCCTTGTAACTCCTGAGTTTCCAGTACGGAGGATGCTACAACCAGAGGTAGTTCTCAGCAGTTACAAAGGTATGGCAAGATAAAGTGGTCTGGGCTATATCTCTGGGTCACTATTATATGCTGAATGTCATCCCACTTCTTCATAAAGCCTGACTATGTTATTGTTCAGATAGTTTCCTCTCTTTCCTTACTTTTCCAGGTGCTTTTAAAATAATATCCCATTAGCTGACATAACTTGACTAGCTATCTCTTCTTTGCAACCTGAAAGAATGTCACCATCATGGGGACACGCCACACAGTCTCTTTTGGAAGTCTCTCTCTTAGACATAGGTGTGGTTGAAATCAAAGATTAAACTACGAAAATGCAGGGGCTGGCCTGGTGGTGCAGGGGGCAAGTGTGCGTGCTGTGCTTCGGCGGCCCAGGGTTCACAGGTTCAGATCCCCGGGCGCGCACTGATGCACCGGTTGCCAGGCCATGCTGTGGCGGCATCCCATATAAAGTAGAGGAAGATAGGCACGGATGTTAGCCCAGGGTCGATCTTCCTCAGCAAAAAAGAGGAGGATTGGCATTGAATGTTAGCTCCGGGCTAGTCTTCCTCACAAAACAATAAATAAATATGAAAAAGCATAGAATAGCCAATAATCCTCATGAGTTCCTGTTAAAATATGATATTGTATTTTTACCCATACCCTGCTAAATACTGATCATGCTAAGCTAAAAAGATAACGGACTGTAAAACATTAACACAAAAAAGACAAATGAATATCTTCTGATAACCAATGTGGGGACCACTCAGAACCCCAGAGTTGGTATAAAGATTATGTTAAACTAAAGACACTTGAGAATCAACAGATGCAGATAGAAGCTGCCTTCTTGGAACTTCTCTTATCTGACTAAAAGCAGAAACTTCTGAGAAACGAAGACTGCTGTAAATTCCCTCTTTGGGGTAGATCTCCTCCCAGAAGAGAGACTAAGAGTAAACCTACTATTAAATCCCCTCCTCTGGGGAATTTTGTCGCCCTGAAAAAGATGGAAAGACCACTCATACCAATATAAACAAACATTTATCACAAAATTTCTGATCTCCCATTTGTTCTCCTAAAAAACCCATTTGTCTTTCCTAAAGAAACCTACTGTTCTTCCCATAGGAGCTTTTTCTCCCCCCTCACTTCCCCATACTAAATTAGGTATAGAACTCTCGATGTAAAACCACTTCTTTGAATTACTCAACACTGAGCACTCCCATGTGTATGCTTATGGCACATGTAAATAATATTTGTCTCCTGTTAATCAGATTTTTGTCAATTTAATTCACAAGCCCTATGTACTAAACTTAAGAGGGTAGAGGAAAATACACCAAACAATTTACTTAAGTTTACTTAAGCGTAGCCCTTTCCATGTTCGATTAGAATCTATTTCAGTCAACTTAAACAGAGGAAATCTTATCTGTATGAATTTTCCAAATGCTAGATCTTTCCTTGCATTGTAAACAAAAGTTTAGTCCTCTCCTTTGGACTTCTCCAAAAATTAAAAAAAAAAAAATGCTTCACAAGGAAGAAAACCAATCCATTCAAGCCAAAGAGATCTGCACAGTTAATGCCAGCCACCTCTACCAGCTGTGTTGGACTCTACTGACAGAAGTCTGTTGAGAGTACCACTTTTTAATCCGCAGGATTTTACTCAAGACTGAAGAGAAAAAGAAAATAAGACCACAGTTATTACTCTTCCCCTCCCCTTTGCCCACCAACATGCTTCTGGAAACCACAAAACACTTGAGTATAGAATAAGTATAAGAAATTTAATCATATATAAAATTTAATTAATATGTATATTTTTACCTTAATTAGACATTTCCTTCAATGTCCAAGAAGAACATTGTGACTCAAGCTTTCTTGGGAGCAGCAATACTGTTTATCCTAGGAAGGAGAAAACACAGAAAGACATAGAAATTCAGAGACTGCCTACTTTTAAGTCTGGTGATTCATACTTTATAGAACAGAATAAGGGGATGGAAAAATGAACAAGAGATCTTCATGGAAGTGGTATAAGACAGCTAACAGTGATAGTTTGCCTAAAAACCAAAAAACCAGTATTAGGCGGTTTTCTTTGATGTTTCTTCTAAAGATTTCTGGAAATGTAGGCTAGTTCTTTAGAAAAAAGACTTCTATCCAATGCCTTCCTGGTAGAGAGGGACCGTATCTTGGAAGAGAGAGGAGAGAGGTTTTTGTGACAGAAATGTCTTGACCAAATGGTTTGATTGCTCAGTTTCATTTTTCTCATCTGTAAACTGAGGGTGATAATACCTTCCCCACAGGCCTGTGATAAGGGTTAAGCAGGAGAAGATGCGCAACGCTCCCCCACAGCGCCTTACACCCAGTTGGCCCTGCATACGTGTCCGTGCTTCTTTCAGCCACAGTCTCCTCCCCTGGCCCTTTGCTTCTCTTCTAATTACTTCCAATACCTTATCACAGTGCTAGCTCCATGGCATTTAATTGAAAAAACATAAAATATCTCAATGACTTCAAAATAGCTACTTTAAAAGTAGAAAAGAAAGAGATGACAGTCAGTCTCACATTCAATGATAAGAAAAGCTAACTATATTGAATGTTTCCTATGTGCCAGGACCTGTACTGATAATTTTAAAACCATTATCTCTTTAGCCCTCACAACAACCTTATAGAGAGGATGATAGTAGAAAACCGAGACATGGAGAAGTTAAGTCCCTTTTTCCAGCTCTAACCTGTCACCACCCTGTTACTCTGACTTCACCATACTCTGCACCATGGGACTGTCATGTGCTCCAAGTGATGTCATGTGCTTTATTTAATTTTTCTCTTCCCCTCCCCTCCCTTCTTGCCTTCTTTTCTTCTCTTCCTTCGTTAAACTTTTATTTTTAATCTGAATTCACTGTTTTGTTTATTTTGTTCTTCTGCTTTGCTTTGACAGATGTGACGGAATATTGATCCCTGTAGGATGATTGGGTTCTCCTCTTGGGCTCAGCCTTTTACCAGCTGTGTCATCTCAGATGAGTCATTTAACTTCTTGGAACTTTGGGTTTTTTTCCCTGTAAAATGAATGCATTAGACAGAATGATACCAGAAGCCCTTTCCAGTCTACTGGTCCTATGACTGGCTACTTTGGAAGCAGTTTTAGGTCATGCTATGTCAAGATCTTCATGGATGCATAACAGTTGTGGACTCTAACATACTCATGAATTTGCTTGCTTTAGCTTAAGCTAAAATTCCAAATTTCTGGGAGCAGACTTTATATTTACATACACTCTTTAAAGAGCTTACACATGAGGATACTGAAGTTCAAAGAGGTTAGGTAACTTACTCAAGATCACACAGCAGTGGTAGAGCCAAAATTTGAATCCAAGCTTATCTGTCTCTAAAGCTCACTTTTTTCACAATACCCAAGCCTACCAGAAAGTACTGTATAGAAAAGTTAATTGACCCAAATTAGTTTCATTCCTGACATTTAACTCAAAATTCAGGGTGGTAATAATAACAATAGCTAGTATGCATTGTGAACTTATTAGGCACAGCCAGTGGTGTCAGAACTTTATATATATTATCTCACTTAGTGTTCCCATCAAATCAAGGTACCATAATCATCCCCTTTTGCTAAATGAGGAAATTGAGGCACTAGGACTAATATTACTTGCCCAAGACATAAAGCTGATAAGTAAGGGATCTAGGATTTGAACTGAGAGCAACTGAAAAATTGGTTCAGGTTACAATTTATTATTGTCACTGGCATGTGGCAGTTCTGATGCATTTTCAAGTTAATAAACGGCAGTTGTGAATCCCAGAAGAGAAAGTTGGAGAAGGTTACGGTGAGGGTGACCATAAAGACAGCCTTGTCATTTAGTAATTCACAGACTCCAACAAAGGAGAAGAGAAGGATTTTTTTTAGAAAGATTTGCCGGAGACTGCTGAGAACATGCTTCCTGAACTGTTTTCCCCATTAAAATCACAAGCTATTGTCATTCTGTCTGACAACGAGAAAAGAAATGACAAAGTGAATTTAGGGGATGATGTTTGTCAGTGAGGTGTGCAGCGTATCCTTCACACTTAGGGAGTCAGGCCTACGTGCTGACTAACCTCGGGTGGAGGGAAACTGAGCTCCAAGGAGAAAGCAGGTGAAACAAACAGCCCATGAGGGAAAGAGCCCTATTTATTTAGCTGGGTGCAGATTTACGGAGAAAAATGCCTTCCAGATGCATTCCAAACACGGCAACATGATTAGGATGGAGAAAGCAGTCTAGTCTGTTTGGCTTCTGCGGGGGATTTGTTTGTATATTCTAATTGCATCATCGTTTAGTTTTATTTCATCTGGAACCTGGCTGCCAAATGAGCATATTGATTACCTGTCACGGATGCATATTTCTCCATTAAAAGCCATCAAGGCTTGTAAAATCTAAACCACGTCAAGACCTATGAGTGGATTTTAGTACGACTCTGAGTAGTCACGTTAGCCACCTTCTACTGAGCATCAACTACAAGGCTGGGACCTACCAACCACATCTGCTGGCTTGTTTAAATGTCACAATCCCCTTCAAAGTAGGTATCATTGTCTTTCTATCTTTTAAATGAGAAAAAAGAGGACCAGGAAGATTAAGAACCTTGCCCAAGGCTGCATAATTAGTAAGTGATTGAGTAGAGGTTTGCATTCACCCATGTAACATCCAAATCCCACAGCAGTTTCTGCAGCACACAGGCAGTACAGTGCCCTGGTTAAGAGCATGGGCTGAGATGCCATGCTGCTTGGCTTGAAGTCCCAGCTCTGTCACTGGCTAGCTCTGTGATCTTGAGTAAGTTTCTTAACATCTCTGTGTCTCAGTTTCATCATCTGTAGAGGGAAATAATAGCTCATAGAATGGTTAGGATTAAATGAATACTACATATACAGCATTTAGACTAGTGCCTGAGATGAGGATTAACCATTATTTTTACATCCTCTGGATGCTGTGAAAAAGAAACTGTAAATCTTTGACTTTCAAAAACTTGCTGTAGGCACTTTGCACTTCCAAAGACTTTGCAACAATTCAATTTTCCTCACAGCAGCCTAGTGCTTCAGGTCAGACCACATCTCTCTCTCTCAGACTGAGACGTGGGGACACACTGTGCCAAAATATTTCCAGTTCACACACTTCACGATCCTCTTTATTACATTTGAAGACACACCTAATAATGCTATTTATTTTATTGACCACATGCTCTGGATACCTTAGGTCTACTCCTCCCAACAACCTCACAATTAGGTGCTATTATCTCCATTTTACAGATGACGATGATACGGGTCATAAAACCGAGATGATTTACCCCAGTTCATATCACTGGTGTGTAGCAAGGCTGGGATTTGAACCTAAATCTGAAGGTCTCCTAAATTTGTGTGCTTGCTTCCAAATCATAATTCTTAACCACTGATGATTTCTTCTCATCCCTCTGGTGAACTCTTATTTATCTGATGAGATTCACCTCTTCCCTGATTTTTGTCTTTGGGACACATATTTTACAGAGTCCTTTTTGTATTCTACTCTGCTCAGTGTTGTGTGAACAGGGATGAACTCAGGCATGGTGTCTGCATGAAGCTCACAGCCTACGGGGGTGACATACAATTACACACTTGATGTGTTGTAAGAAGGAAATGATGAAGATGCTAGGATGAGGAAAATTGAGGACAACAGGCCAGTGGATGGCACAGGGGCTCTCTGAGGAAATGACATTTCAGCTGAGATGACAATGAGAACGAGGCAACATGTGAAGAGTGCAGGAGGGGTACCTGGCAGAGGAGGAGCCTGTGCACGGATCCTGAGACAAAACAGGAGCATAGGAACCAGAAGAAAGCATGTGTAGTGCGGGAGAATGAGGAAGAGAGTGGAGAGACAGGGGTCGGGATTAGTGGAAGAGGCTGGAGGAATGGGCTGGACCACATCATTCAGGGGTCCAGTGGGCCACTGTGAGGGGTTGGGTTCTGAGTCCTAGAGAGCCTTGTGCAGCACTTATTGGTAGATGGTCATTATCACATCACATTTTCATCATACCCTCATTTGTCTGTTTCCCCTCCAGGCCATGAGCTCCTTAGGAACCTAGGACAGTGTTCAAGATAAAGTGGACATTCAGCAAACCGAACGAATGAATGAATAAATTGCATCCAATAACATTGTGATTCTTCTAAGAGTCTTATTGCAAGATAGACATAATAAGGCTGGAGTGAAAAAAGAAATGAGGATTTCTGTTCCTGGCTAAGAATCAAATCAATCAGATATATTTACATATATATTTACATTTATGTGAAAATAAATAGGCATTATATATTGATGATATATTACCATTAGTAGCTTAGCACTGGGCTCAGTGCTTCATATACAACCTATTTAATTTTCATGATAATAAACATGAAGTACTTACTGTTAACCTCCATTTTAGAAAGAAAATAACAATGACAACAAAACTAGGGCAGAGTTTAAACAAATTATCTAGGGTGAAAAACATTGTACTTGCAGCACCAGAATTTGAACCCAGATATTTCATTCAAAGTCTATGTCTCTAAAAATAGTTATCCTTGGAATTTTTTAAAGTTTAAAAATATAAAACATGATATATAAAAGTAATAGGCATTGAAAGGAAGTGAGTAATAGTAAACGAAATAGAAACAGTGAATTTCTAACAACAGTGAATGGTTAATAAACATAAAATTTGACAGAATCTCATTTATAATGATTAGAAAACAATAAAGAAAAAAACATTCAATGCGTTAGATCAGTGTTTTGCAGACACATGTGTTTTAATTTTCTTTATTTTTCATTATGTTGCTTGTAAATTACACAAGAATTAGCAGGAAAAGGGAAGCAATGGAGGTAGAATTTTCTAGGAATGGCAGACCAACAAGCTGGGTAAACAAGCCAATACTTGTATTCTTCACACGTTTTCTATTCCTATTCCCAGTTGACTATGCCTAGAAGGCCTTCCCTCTATCCTTGCTGTCTGAATAACTCCTATTGATTCTTCAAGACCCGGATCAAAGTCCTCTCAGTCTGGGAACCCCTACCTGGCGTCCTGGGCTCCCACTATACCACATCTCTTTCCTTCTTACAGTTTATAAAATGTTATAGCATAATTTTTTTCTGATTCGTCCAATGTAGACACCAAGCCTTACACTTAGTATGTAGTTTATAAGTTATAAGTAGCTGTTGAGTAAATGAATAAAGTAATTATCCTGCTTAATCATTCTCTTGTTTTTTTAATAATTTTATTTATTTATTTTTTTCCCCCAAAGCCCCAGGGGATAGTTGTATGTCATAGCTGCACATCCTTATAGTTGCTGTATGTGGGACGCGGCCTCAGCATGGCTGGAGAAGCCGTGTGTCGGTGCACGCCCAGGATCCGAACCCGGGCCGCCAGCAGCAGAGCGTGCGCACTTAACCACTAAGCCACGGGGCCAGCCCCAATCATTCTCTTTTAATGTACATGCTGGTAGGCAGTAAGCAAAGGGAACAGAAACACATATTTATTCAGATGTGCCAGACACTGATCGGGACACTTTGAATTACTGCATTTAGTATTCCTAACAGCATTCTCGACTATGTATCTCTATCCCCATTTTATAGATGGAGAAATAGGCTGAAAGAAGACACACTGTTCATGTTAGTGGGGATTACTTTAGCATTTCTGAGGGAGACAGGACATGTTATAGAAAACACAGAGTATTGGGGATTCGAGGAGAGAGAAAAAAGACAAGAGGGAATAATGCTGAGCAGCATTTGGCACCAGTTGGAGATGAAATATCTGCTCCCATGGCCCTGGGTTGCTCTCTGAGGCAGTCAGCATGGAGGTGAAAAGCATGACTGCTGGAACCAGCCTGCCTTGGTTTGAATCCCAGCTCTACTACTCTTTACCTCTGTGACCTTGGACAAATTGCAGAACCTTATTGAGATTCATTTTACCCACCTGTAAAATGGGAATGATCATAACAGCATTTACCCCATAGGGATAATGTGAGGATGGAACAGGTAATACATGTGATGATCTTCAACTCCTTGATGCTTAGAAAGCATAAAAGTGTGAATAATTTTTACTCAGTGCTTTCATCAGTAATAAAGAAAAAGACAAAGTTACGTATTAAATAATCAGTATGGCCTTATGGAACACACACAAATTGGGGCCTGAGCAGAAAAGGGTGAGCAGAAAAGAGGGGGAATTTCCATACATTGAAGGAATCCGTGAATATGTTATCTATTGTGGAAAATAGAATACTCAGGGACAACGACACGGCAGCTAGTGATCAGGCAACACTTACTCTCCACGAGGCACTGTGCTGAGCTCTCATCAGCATCACCTCTTCAATCCTCACAACGCCACCACTGGGAGGTAGGGCCTCTTTTAAACATTTTTAAATTTATATTGTTCATTTTACACTGAGGAAAATAAAGATTAGGGACTTGACCATGGTTACAAAAAACAATTTAAAAAGTAAATACAAGAGCTGGGATTCAACCCAGATTTATCTTTTGCCAAAACTCGTGTCCATAGCCCCACACTGTGCTACCCACAGCTCCATTTCTTCTTCCTTATGAGAGTTTGTCAGCAGCTACATTATCCTGACTATGAATGATGTCCTCCAACAACCAAAGGCAGGGGAAGAGGGAGTTAATTTATTCTCTATCATTCCAGAGGACAGGCTGAACACAGCAAATAAGAAAGAACTTTGGTTTAACATTAGAAAAGATCTTTAGCTATAATGAGGCACCTGTGGAATCACAGAACTATCATTGGACTTACGAGTCAGAGAGACATTGAATTTTAAGTCCATTTCTCTCCGGCTAGGACAACTTTAGTACTAACATTCCCTAATGCTCAGTTTCCCCATCTGTAAAGTTAATATAAGACTCTTTAATTCACTTGCTTGCTTGGAGACTAAGATAAGATTTTATATGTAAATCACTGATAGCAAACGTGTGTTTGTTCCTTTCATTTACCCCATTTTTTAAGCAATAAGAGCTGTTGTTTGGTAATGCAGTGGGAGGTGCTGATTCCCGTCCTCCTTCCCCGTTGCTGGAAGTGCATAAGCAGAAGGTGAATAGCTAAATGATAGGGCCCCACAGTGCCAGCTCAAACCTCAATGGATCGAGGAACTTCAAGGACCCTCCAGCTCTAAGATCCTATGAAATTAGGCAGGACAGATAATGCAGCTAAAACCAGAATTCAAGATAACCTCAATGGTTTGACCGGAGTGTTAAAACGAAGGTGATGAAATTGAACAGGGGTAGGTACAAAAAAAAAGATTTGCATTTAAATTAGAAATAAACAACAATAACAGCAACACAATGGGGGAGGTATGGTTTGGCCACGGTGCAAGTGAAAATGTGTTGGAGTGTTTTGTCAATCACCAGCTTAATGTGGGATTCGATTTCTAAAACAAACAAACAGCAATAAAAAATAGCCTTGACTAATCTAGGCTGTGTTGTATTTTAGAGATTCAGGATCTAGGCCAGGGACTATACCATGCACAGCATACCATGCATACCTTGTTGGGGTGAAATTTCCTTCTAAAGTCAGCATATAGGTGAAAAATTTCACATAGGCAAAACCAACTTTGAAAAATCCTTATTTTACACATACGGTACTATGATTTGGGGTATACAACCCTATTCAGTAACTCTTATGCACAATAGAATTTAAGCAGTTCAGGGCTAAATTATGCCCAAAATAAAAGTCTTACCATTTTACCTTTTAAAAATTTAAGAAATCCCTAATGGTGAAGGTGAAACGGATGAAGAATTATAAAGTGTTCCTGCTTGTCTTCAGGGTTTACTCCATTTTTTAAAAATCATTAAGCCTTTATAACTTACAAATCAATTGTGGTATAGATTAAGTGAGATAATATATATCAATTTTAACCAAGCATTAAATTTTAAAAGAAAAATTGACAAATCAAAGATTGGTGGCCAGGGCTGTGATGGATGGGAGACCATGCCATAAAGCAGGATTCAGCAAACTATGGCCTATGGACAAAATATGGCCTGCAGCCTGGTTTTGTACGCCTACAAGTGAAGAATGTTTCTGGCATTAAAAGGTTGTAAAAAAGAAAAAAAAAAAAGAAGAGGAAGAAGAATATGTGGCACAGACCTTATACGATCTGCAAAGCCTAAAATATTTACTCCCTTGCCCTTTATAGAAAAAGTTTGCCTGGTCATAAAGGAATGTCATTGGAGATCTGCCACCACAAAGGAGAAGACCAAGCTCTCTCCTCTCTGGGTTTATGCCCACGGTCCTTAACATGCTTCACAAGTCCCCTTCTCTATCGCCACCTTCTCCAGATGTCCAGTGTCACCTCTTGCTCTGCGAATACTAAGTGTTCTGCATTCCCACTCCTGGAGCACTATTTCACTCCTCTGGGCCTTTACCGTCCCTGTTCCCCAGCAAAATTCATCCACCCTTGATGTTTTAGCTTTCCCAAAAAGTCTTCACTGACTCTCTTCGCCTCTGTGCTCAAGGGCACACACACAGACTTCTTTCTTTTTAACTGACTTCATCTAATTGAATTCATCTGTTTCTTCATGGTCTCTCCTTCTAGAATCTAGAGTCTAGATGGTAAGCTCCTATAAAATAAAGAAGCAAGTTATTCATCTGTCTCTTTAGCACCTAACACTGTGCTGAGAACTGGTGGGCTCTTAGTAAATGTTTTCTAAACTGCGGTAAATGTGTTTAAATACTAGCATAGATATCCCTGCAGCAAGGAGCAGACTGCTTCGGGAAGCCTTCAGAAAGTAAAAATGAGAACAATGAGCGAAAGATATAGTTAGGAAGGAAGTGACTTGTCCACATTTCAATTGGGAGCCAGGACTAGATAAAAGAAGAGATTTTATCATCAAGAAGACCTGACTTTGAATCCTGAAAACACATCTTAATTTCACTCTGAGACTTTAAACAAAGGAATTCACTTTTAGAGCCAGTTTTCTCATCTCTAGCCTAGCAATTTTAACACCTGCCTCATAGGGATATTGGAAGATTAAGACCAGGTACATTAGAAGGGCTGACACAATGTCCTGCACATAGTGGGTGATGAGTTCTCGTTTACTCCTACCTAATTCCTCATGCCCTCATGTTTCTCCCCAACGGCACATCTCTTCCCACTGCACCTGAAAAAAAACAAGTGCATTTCCACCAAACTGCTTTAAACGTTTCTTCAAAGTTTCCCCTGACTTAATATACCATCCCTAGAAGATAAATGCTAGGGTTCTGTCAACAGAGGCAGGCTATGCATTGAGAGAAGACAGTTCATAGTAATTTTGTCAGCAAAATTGTAACAATAAAGGCCCAAACAGCACTTCGTCTCCCTGTCAGTTGTCTTGAAAGGCCAGATTACTTTTTCCTCAATCTTGGCACATCCAATTAAGGTAGACTTACAAGCCAGGCAGGTGTAAAGTGCAAGCTAGCACTTCTTCACATTAGCAATTATCAATGGAAAGCTACGTGAATGCAAAGGCTTGGCACCACTGTTGCCCTGGCAACCATCAGCCTTCAGAGACACTGTGGACACTGACATGAAATCTTGACATCTTTGCCCTGAAAAAAGATGGCTTCTCTTTCTCCATTTTCCCCAGTTACTTTTTATGTTTGTCACTGCAAGCCCCAAAAGAAAACACTTCTTATCAGCTACTTGGCATTTGGAAATCACTCCAAGACTTAAATTGACAACTGCATGTCTTTGATGAATATGTATCGAGCACCTACTAAGTGCCAGGCACTGTGCAAGAAAAGCCACTTTCAAGCTAGAAAAATAAACTCATTCGCATTTCCTTCCTTCCTTTCTTCCTTCTTTTTCTCCCTTCCTTCCCTCATTCATTCATTCAACAAACATTATTCAGGGAATTATGTGGGTCAGGCACTGTGCTTCACACAGCTGATGCAGAGATAAATAAGAACTAGTTCTTGCCCTCAGGAAGTTCTCAGTCATATTGATAAGACATAAAGACACAAGAACCATAGGTACAGGCAAACGTATCCACAAGAGAGGTTATCTGGCCGAAATAAGAAAATGCTTCAGACATTTGAAAAGATAGAAGTAGAATGCCAAAATAAAAATGCACAGTGTTATTCTTATAACACACATTGCTGGTTCCTTCTTTTATCTATTCATTCATTTATTATTATACATGTTTTTGGATGATGTAGGGTAAAAGAAACCCAATAAAGAATAATAAGTTTGGAAAAGAGAGAGAATAAGAAGCAGAGAGAGAAAGGATGGCAAGGATAGGAGATGGGGGGGGGGGAGGAATTAACATTTACTAAGCCCCAACTAAAAACCAGACACTATATATGATCTAATTTGACCTTCAAAAACTTAGTAAGACAGTTTTATCTTTCTTTTTCTTCTTCCTCTTTCTCTTCTTCCCCATCTTATTCTTCTTAATATTAATTCCACTTTACAGATTATCAGATGAGGAAACTCTTGTCTCGGGGAGGTAACTCACTTGGAATAGGGGAGGCCTACATTCAACCAAGTGTCTGACTTCAAAGCTTACATTCTCGTTACTATGTCATGAGGAAGAGAGAAGATGCAAATTTGTGAAATGAAGACACAAGAAATATAGCAGAAGCAAGGCGCTCGAAGAGAGGCCAATAATAATCAGTGGCACTCGGGAGTATCTACTTGCTTTGGAAGGCCTTGCTACTAGAATATTTAACCTCTAATTTAGCAGAATCTCTGACAACTAAAAAATGCCGTTGCCTCTTGACTTTGTTTTTAGTTCCATGACAATCCCCATAGAAAGAGCTTTCAAAGAGACTTAAAAATAAAAGGAAAAGTAAAATCAGTGAAAGGAAAAGCATTATTTTAAAATAGGGCTGCATAGCACAGTTAGACGTGGGGTGCGCTGAAGCCACTCACAGGGACAGTGTGAGGGAAGCAATGCAGGAATTGGCCCAATGCTTGTTTCATGGATGGGAAAACTGGGCTCGAGGAGGCTACGTGACATGTCTAAGCACACATGCCTCTTACTTGGTTAAAACCATCAGGCACTTCTCTTTTTACGCGTATTAGCAGAGAGGAATCTGCCAGTAAATTTTAATTTAAGGAAATGTGGTTACTGGCAACGGATAGTTTAGGCCCAGTATTCGTATTCTAGAATCTTGCTGCTCAAAGTGCAGTCCACAGACTGGCAGCCCAGTGTCATTCTGCAGACTCCCAGAATCTGCATTTTAATAAGATCCCCAGGTGACTGTGTGCACATTGAAGTCTGAGGAGCCCTCACAAGAAACAATGTGTTATCAAAAGAAGATGGGCTTTGGGGCTAAGTCCACCTGGGTTTAAGGCTCAGTACAAATATCTAAGCCATGAGCATGATTTGGATGATTAGGAAAGAGAAAAGCATTGAGGGAGACACAGCAGCTTGGGTGTAAGTGCACGGGTGTGACTGGACTTGGCATGTTCAAGGGACGGAAAGTGGCCGAATGTGTGGCCTAATGCTCTTCCCGGAGTGTGAAGAGAAGCTAGAAATAGGACTTTGGTGCCAGGATGAATACTCAGCTGTTATTCTCTAGTGAATGGGACACCATTGATGGCTGATACCACACCAACCCAAAAACAATTCTTTTTGTATACTATTTTAGAGTTTAACTGTATCTCACACACAAGTACTCAATGAATATTTTCTGACTAACTGAATCAATATAAAAACATTTTCATGTCCATCATCTCATACGGTGTTTCCAATTCTTTTGAGACATAAAAAGAGCAGAGATTACTTTTTACGTTTTTATTACTATCTTCCTCCATTTTACAGAGAACCGAAGTTCAGGTGGGGAAAACTATTTGCATGAAATGATGCTACTGGTAATTGCTGGATCCAGATCTCAAATTCAAGTCTTAGGACTCCAAAATGTACCCTCTTTTTAGCCAATAATGCCTCAGTTCTTTGGCTTCCTACTTACACCAGTTCACAACTAAGCTTGTATCTTAAGAACTAAGTACACAGAAAAGAATGAAGGAATAAAAAGATGCCCTAGTGTGTCATGGTAACCAGTCATTTTCTTTGCGTAAGTCCACCGTGTGGCTTTCTGTGCCACCAATCCTGTATCCCACAAAGGTGGAAGAGTGGCCTCTGCTAATTGGAGCTAACAAGCTCCCCTTGTACACCTTGCTCTGCCATCATGGTGGGCACTGCATCTCCAGATAATCCAAGAACTAGGTTCTGATTGATAGGTACTGTGTTGAGTTTTCACTCAGAGAGAATTACATTTGTAGGACTTAAAATAATTCAACCTATGGAAAGACTTACCAAGAGAGGAGAAAAAATCAGTAAAACAAACAACTTAGTGACCAAAGATTTAATGGATTTAACATGAGGCCATATGTCATCTTTCTAAAGCCAATTTCAGATTACTGATGACTGAAGTTGCCTCTCTCAAGTTAATAACTAGTGTATGAAAAGAAAGAATTCCCAAGTTGAGAAATGGTTGTTCTAGAAGACTGTGTGGTGTAATGAAAGATTTGGACTTGGGAATCAAATTAATACAAATTCCTGTTCCGGTATTAATATCACCACCACTCTCCACTAACTGACTAGTTAATATTTACTAAACACTTACCGAACATTTACCATGGGAAAGGGAAAGTGTTAAGTGCAACCACAGGCATTATTTCATTTAATCCTCACAATCACCATGTTATTATCCCTACTTTGAAGCTGAAGATGTAGGTCATAGGTTCAAGAGGTTTCAGAACTTGGTCCTGGTCACACAGTTGGAAAGAGGTAGTGCAGTTTCAAATCCAGTCCTGTACATCTCTAGAGCTCACTCTCTTGACCTTACTTTATGTGCCCCCAAGTGACAGTGGTGACTCTGAACCAGTTATTTAACCTCTCAAAGACATGATTTCCCCAAATTAAAAACAGGAAGATAATACATGCAAAGATCGATAGCTAATACATGTGAAAGTGCTACAAGAGTGCATAGGACACAGTGGGTACTCAATAAATATTAATATTTTTTTTCTTCTCCTCTTAAGAAGTCATAGAAGGGAAAAAAAAGCTGTTATCTAAACGTCAGCTCTGTAAGGCTTGCAATGGTTTTGATTAGAAATAACACCATTTTTACTGAGCTAATCAATAGCAGTTTGAGTTCCCAGATGAGCTTTGTAGGCAGCTCTGACAGGACCATGGGGTCTGTTACAGAACACAGGAGCTCTTATTTATTTATTTAATTTTTCAGAGTGGCAGTTAATAGTGGCTTAGCGCTTGAAAGGCTCTACGGTGCTGCACGCCTGCTAAGTCACACCAAAAGCACTATTGACAGGCTTGGCAAGGCAATTTGGAGTGCCTCTGGTGTTTACTCTTGGCTCCAGATTTGCGCAATCTGTGGCAAAGTTTTCAGCTTCTTCATGACTCTTTTCCCTTTGATTTGCTTAACTTTGGGAAAGAGAAGTAACACAAATGAGCCACTGCCAGGGTTTTTTCATATTCAGCAGTTAAATGGGAGGAACACCACTTATTTTCCAACTTTGCTGTGAGAAGCAAATGAGAAAAATGCCTTTGCACACCTAACTCATTGTAGGTGGTAACTAGGTCTTAGTTCCTGCCTTCAAAGCTCTTAAGTCACAAGAGGGCCATGAGCCAGCTCTTTCTTTGCCTCTAGAAAGGTTTAGAAAATAATCATTCCAAATAAAACATCTATGTAAATGATTTATCAGGGAATGCCTGTTCTGCTGGGCAAATGAGGAGTCCAAAGATAGCTTTTCTATTTGAAGATAAGAGCTGATAGATAAGACGATGGCCAGCTCATTTTCAGAAAGTTCATGAAAGAGCCTCATAAAGACCAGAATGAATAAATAGAATTCAAGAGGAAAGAGAGGTCCAAGCAGTGAGAAGCATTAAGTCTAGAGAAGAAGTATCAGGGATTTGTTTATGATCTTTAAATAAATGGGCAGTTATTCGAAGGAGAAGTGCAAATTCAGAATGCAGTTTCTACAGTGGACAGAAATACAGACAACTGAGTCAATGACGCATTATCTTAGAGAAGCAGGAAAGGTTAAAGAAGATGTTCTGAGTAATATAATTACACCCTAACACAATTTAATAGGAAAGGTCAAAGACCATGCACCCCTGAAATACAGCTGTGACCTAGGAAACAGCTCTCATCAGAGAATTTTAAGATTTTTTTGGTCAATCCCCAACTCTGGTATTTCAGAACTCTATGAACTTTTAACCACATTGAATCTCAGATCATTTCTCACTTATTAAATGAAGATAATGCATAATGTGACCCTTTATTTTGTACTTATTATGGTGATTTTTCAGGGTTTTTTTTTTAGATGTGATATCATTGAATTCTCCATAACAAATTTCTGAGATAGCTATCACTATTTGTGTATTTCATATGAGAAAATTGAGGCTCAGATACTCAATCAAGTAACTTTCAAAGCCCCCAGTTAGCAGATGGCAGAACCTAGGTGGACAGCTCAGACTGTCTGACCCTAAATCCGTGCTCTTTTCAATGTGTGACACTCACTCCCTCAAAGAATATTGCATAAAATAATGAACATGGAAGCAAGTGGTGTTGTGTCTAGCACATAACTGGCACTCCATCAATGTTTTTTGAATCCGAGGGCAAAATAACATAGAAACATCCATCTTGTATTATATACCACATATAATTAACTTTAAGGTGACATAACAGATGATGTCGCAAGCATACTGTATACTGCGAGTGAAAAGTAGTCACCATGAGAGATGGACACTCTTCCTAAAGATGCTTCCCTTGTTCAAGGTATTTCCAATCTCTCCCTGGTGAAGCATATCTGCAGTTTGAAACACAGACCAATATTCACTTACATCAGAGTACATTTTTATCTTTTAGAAGCAAGTTTGGAATTTCGAAAGGGCCATCTTGGCAATGAAGGCGAATAACCTAGCGGTGGCCGTGGAGTGTTGGAGAGTTGAGGAAGGAGAACCCAAACCAGAAGACTATGAGACTGCTCCACAGTCCCCAAAAAGGCTGTTTTTACATAGTAGAGTTCTTGTTAAAATCAAATAGGTTCTTTTACGAAGACATGTATTTGGATAGCAAAAAAAATGGCGCGGGCTTGAGTATCAGCGAGATCTGGAGGCGCCGCCCATCTCCACCTCCACTCTGAGCTGTGCGGGCTTGTTTCCCTCTGAGTCAATTACTGTCAAGAGTGATAACGATTTCTTCCTTGTTGGATTTTTGTGGATGTTAAATGAGGTGATGTATATAAAATCACTCCTAACACAGTGCCTACGTGGTAACAATTCAAACGCTGTCTGAGCCCTGACTGTTTTCTTAGGTTCCCTGATTCTTACTTGTAAAAACAATGGCTCTGAGGTTCTGACAGATGTTATGACCTTTCTACCACCCTGCTTCTTTTTGTGATATGATTCACTCATCATTTTGGAACATAATTCAATTTTAAAAGTAAGATATTGTGAGCACTTGAGACCCAGCTGAAGTTATTCAATCAGAAAAAGGTCATGTTAACATATAAATATTGAGAAGAATGATAATTAGTCGGGGAAAACAGCAAAACACATTAAAAAGTCATGGAACAATTTTTAAATGTTAACATCCCAATTTAGTAATGTTTATACTACATTTAATAGTTTTACTCCAAGCCAGATTTCTGGCATAAAAAAGAAGGAAAGAATTTTACTTAGAAGCAATTCCAGAAACACACATACACACAAACTCTCATACATGCACATGGACACGAATGAGTGGCTCTGTTATTTGGGGATGTGGCTATTACTAATGATTCTCACACTCCTCTGTAAGCTTTACACAATAAACTTCTAGCAAGTCCAAAAAAAGAAAGAAAGAAAAAAAAAAAAAAACAGAATACAGCAATAGGAAAAAAATAGGACTCCACAATAGGCTGTGTTTCATTTAGCAGTTGGCAACCTCCGAGGTTCAGCAATCTGGTCTAGATGTTTATATGAAGCCCTTCAGTCTGAGAAAGAAATCTTTGGAACACAAGTCCAAAGCACAGGCTTTGCACTCCACAGATCAGGCTTTGAATCTATCTTTTATTGGCCGTGCAACTGATTGAGCCCCTCTGAGCCTCTGTTTCCTCATCCGCAAAATGGGAATGAAATTAACATGTGTATGTTGAATGATGTTATGTTGAATGAAAGAAGCCAGACAAGAAAGATACTTACTGTGTCATTCTATTTACATAAAACTCTAGAAAGGACAAATCTAATCTACAGTGACAGAAGAACAGATCAGTAGTTCCCTGGGTCTAGGTGCAGGGGATGAGGAGACTGACCAAGAAGAGTCACAAGAGAACTTTCCAGGTGATGGAAATGTTCTGTGTCTTGACTGCGATGGTGGTTACTTAGGTATACACATTCGTCATCAAAACTCATTGAATTGTACACTTCAAATGAGTGCACTCTATTGTACGTAAATTATATCTCAATAAAGCTTATAAAAAACTTAACACATTCATTATAGGGTTGCTCAAATACATAAAGCCTCAATTATAGCATGCGGCTCATAGTAATTAATTATAAATGTTATTCCTCTGCTCCTATCTCCTTTTCTGAGGTGCCAGAAAAATACTTATTTCATCATGTGCATTGACTAATCCTTTTAAGCATCTGTGCTTAATGAGTAATATTCAGTTTAACGTTACATGATTTTTATATAGCACATTTTTTAGTGTGCAAAACACTTCCATAGCCATTATCTAAACTGGTCTTCACCAAGACCCTGTGAGTAAATTAAATGAAGATGCTAATACCAGTTGGGCAAATAAGCAAACTCAAGCATAGGGTACAGATTGGAGGAGATCGATAACTAGACCCTAAGTCTCCCAGTTCTTAGAAACACGGTGTTTCTTCAGCTTCCGGCCGTGACAGACTAATTGGTACTAAACCTGTCCTCCCACCAAAAAATAAAAATTATGAAACTGGAAAGAATATATGAGGGTACTGTTTTCAGACACTAGACGATAGGTGGGACAAGACTGTGGTCCTTGAGAGATGAGGTAAGCCAAATATTTGCCCCAGCTTTCTGCCTAGGTGCATTTTCTGGACTGCAGTACCGCAAAGTGGAACCCAAAAGACAGGACGGCTGAGGAGGCAAAGACCAGAATGGAAGCTGCTGATGTATTTGAGCAGATATTTGAAAGGCTCATAGTACTTGAGAGGCTGAAGGAAACTATGCAGGGGGTGAACCACAGAAGTATGTGTGAGAGTTCCTTGTTCTGTGTTAGGCTGTGTGTGATGGAAACAAGCACATAATAAGCCGAGCAGAGAAGAGCTGCTGTAGGGCTGAGAGCTAAACAGAAATATCAGTGGTTGCATAGGGCAGGGGATGTTAATGTCTTGTCCCATCCAATGCATGGACATTATTGAGCACCTCAAGTATCCAGTTGAGACCCAAACTATGTAGAAGCAAGAAAAAATAAAGAGCAGAAATCAATGAAATTAAAAAATAATAATAATAGAGAAATCAAGTAAGCCAAAGTTCAGCTCCTTGCAAACATTAATAGAATTGATAAACCGCTAGCAAGACTGATCAAGAAAAAAGTTAAAAAAATAAAAGGCAATGAGCCAGTTTTATACTCCTTGTTCTTTCCACTACACTATGTCTTGTTAATGAGGATGGGGATCTAGAGGCAGGACCTTCATTAACAGCTTATGACTTCCCAGGATATTTTCCCATGGACTAAAAGTGCCAAAATTAGAAAAAATACTAACAAGGCCCTGTATTTCTATGGCATCCTACATCTTAAAGCACTTTCTTCTACGTCGTCCCTTGTGGACCTCATAGCACCCCAATAAAGAAGAAAGAGCAGATTTCCAGGTAACAAAGAAACTAGTAGAGGCTCAGAGACGGCAAGTCTCATAGCCAAGTCCAGAAGGCTAAAAAAAGAGACCAAGGAAGAACAAGCACCAACCTTTTAACTCCAGTCTTATTTTCATATTGAAAAAAAGTCAGAAGAGTCATTAGTACTGAGGACTTTTCCCCACCATCTATCAGTGATCATACTTTGCCAAGAATGATTCTGTTTCTATGATGATACATAATATGTTTGCTATTAAGGGAAGGAAATTTCCATTATTTTACACAGTCAACATGCATCAACACATAAGGTTCTGTGTCTCAGCCAGATTGCATGTTCTTCTTCTCTTTGTCTTCTTAGTTTCAAATTAAATAGAAAATAGAAGCAAACTTTAGGGGTTGCTTAACAACTAGAATGAAATGTAAACATATATGAAACCCTAAAGAAAATTAAAATTCAACCTAAATTCCTCTCTTTATTTCAACGAGCTCGTTAGTCAACAAGAAATGAATGAAACTGTAACAAGGTAGCAGGAGTCAATAACAAAATAGCATATCAATCATTTTAATTAGCATACTTTTTTGTAATCTAAAATTGTTTCCTTTTCATTTCAAAAGAGTCATTTCAGCTGCTTTTTAATTTTTGTTTTGAATTCAAGTGATAAGATTCCTAATTTCAGTTAGTTTTTTAGGTTTTCTTTTTTTCCTGTTTTAAGAGTGAGAGGAATGAGGAAGGGAGGATTATATTTCTGACCCAAGATAGACCCTCAGTAGAAAGGAGATTAGAACTTTTGGCTCCAGTTCTGACGTAATCATTCCTGGAAGACTTTGGCACATCTAGAAGATACTAATCCTTCGCCATCTCTAATTCTTCCTTTCTCGAGCTTTTATTTCAAAACGCTGATTGCTTGGGTTCAAATCATTACCAGCTATGTGACCTTGGGCAAATTACTTAACCTGTCTGGGCTTTAGTTTCTTCATCTGTAAAACAGGGCTGCTGTGAAGACTGAATGAGTTAATATATGTAAAGTGTGTGACTCTATACGTATTTGCTGTTTGTATTATTATTATTACCCAATTTCCACCCAGTTCCTCTCCATTCCCTGACACCACCTTAATTCGGGGAGGCTGTTGGCAAAATCGTTAAGACCCTGGGTTTTGGCATCAGAAAATTTAGGTTTGAATTCTGACCACACCACTTACTCACTGTCTGATCATTAGCAATTTACTCTATCTTTCTGAACTTCAGTTTCATTTTCTTCAAATTGAAGACAAAATTTGTTTCCATCTTGAAGGGATATCCTTCCACATTGTCCAACCTATTCTCTCCCCAGACTCCATACACCCTCATTCTATGCACTCATTCAGGCAACCTTGACAACAAACTAATTCCACTTACAACTATCTCGACTTCTCCCTTTGGTGATACTCATAGCCCTCTCTCAGTGTGTTTCTTCTCTTTTTATCTTAGGTTATAGCTGTTTATGAAGATAATATACTTCTTTCCCATTAGTCTGCAAACTACTTGAGGGAACAACTCAAGTCATATTATCCTCCCTTAAGTCACTATTGCTGATCAAATTGATTTGGTCCCATAAGATATAGGCTACATGGAAGAGTCTATGAGTGCTGCCATAGAAATAAAGCAACCACAAGTAATCCTAAAAATGAAGAGTTACATCTTGTGTCAGGATCACATACATCACCTCCTAACCTCCTTGTTCTGATCTACATTGTACCCTATGGCAACAACAACCTTCTTCAAATGTTTCACTCAGTCACTGACTTTCAAGATCCTTTCCCATCATAGTATCTTTGTTTTTGCTTCATACCCCCTCCTCATCTCTAAATCCAGCAGAGGAACTTTGCTAATTTCTTTCTTGGACCTTCTCATCTATCCATCCATCCATCCATCCATCCAACTGTCCAATAACCACTTATAACTCACCTATAATGCAAAAGACACTGTACAGGGCACTGAGAATATAAAAATAAATAGAACCCCTTCCGTGCCCTCAAAGAAGTATTGAGGTAATTTGGTGTAGAAAAATTCAATTCAATTCAATTAAAATCAGTGGAGTGTATCTGGCTCTGGGGAGTGTGAACATGAGTAAACTACGAGTCTTAAGGAGCTTACAAGCCCAGTGAGGGAAACCAACCCTTAGAAAAGTCTCATAAGTGTGATAGTTGTTGAAATACAAATATCAAATAGATACAGAATCAAATGTGTGCTCTATCATGAGAGGGCTCGATGACCTTGAGAAGTTTCTCAGTTGCTCTAATATTCATTTTTCTTACTTATAAAATGGGGTGTAATAGTATCATGCAGTATTGCTTTGAGCACCAAGTAAGATAATGTGGATAAAGTGCTTATTACATGGCAACTATTTTTAGAGCTCTTATGGTAATATTGTCCTTACAGAGTCACTGTGAGAAGTGAATGGATAATGGATGAGAGCATCCAGCACATAGTAGGTGTACACTGCTTATTAGGTTCCCTCTTTCCTTTTCTGTAACTCATTTGATCAGTGTACATTCCATATGATAGCCTCCAAAGGGAATACTTTAGGAGTTCCATGACCTTATGATTTTTTCTCCCTATAGGTTTCTGCACGCAGCAATCCAATCCTTCTGTCCCATATTATCATTAACCACTTTACCACCTAATCCTTACGACAGAGTGAGACAAGACCATCATCCCAACTCGGGGCAAGTCAAGTGCCCGATCCATGGTGGCCCCCACCTACTGACCCCAACTATGGCAACGCTGCCCTGAAGGTGGATTAAGAATCTGCTCCAGGGTAGCACATTGAATCTGTGGCTCAAAAGGAAAGTTACAGAAGGAAGCAGACATTCACCCATGGAATGGAAATCAGGAGGTGTATGGTTCTAAATTTCTTTTAAACAAAACAAAGCTGCCTCTTCACGTGTACCTTCATTCTTTTGTTCATCACATACAATAACTTATTCATCAAACATTGACTGAAGGTGTACTATGGGCTTAGATCTATGCCAGGTGATGGTGAATCAGAGATGGACAAGGCACTATCTCAGCTCTCAAGGACCTCAGAATCTAGCAGAAAAGACAAACAAAGAAACATTAAAATTCACATAAGTGTTATATGAGGAGAATATACAACCTGCTGACTAGAGCTCCATCTGGCCATGCTAGGAAAGGGTTCACAGAAGAGGTAACTTTTATCTCATGCTTTAGAGAGTGAGTAGATGCTGAACCTATCTTATTTAATAAACATTTATTGAGCAATTGCTATATACTGGCAATATGCTAAGTTTTGAGCTATAAGCATTAACATGACTCTATTTTCACCACCAAAGGAGCTCACAGCCTACTAGCTGATCATGTATGTTCCAGAAGGAGAGGATCAGTTGTCAAGGTGTGTGGGAACATGGCACCTAGAGGAATGGTGAGTAATTCAGGTTTAGGGAGAATAGAGATAGTTGGAGATGAGGTTGGTACCTGATTCAAAGAGTTCTGTAAGCCATGCTAAGGGCCTTAATAAGGAATTTGGACTTTAGTTTTTTAAAAAATGGACAACTATAAGGTATTTTGAAAGTGGGAGTAAGATGAATACATATTGCCATCCCCATTCTCAAATGAGAGAGGAGTGATCTAGAGCTACTCCTCCAAGTGGGGTTCATGAACCAGGAGCATCAGCATTAAGTGGAGCTGCTCAGTACTGCAGAATCCTAGGCCCAGCTCAGAGCTACCAAATCAGGATCTACATATAAGCAAGATCCCCAGTGAACATATGATTCACATGCAAGTTAAAGTCTGAGAAGTATTTGCCTAGGAATTCAAGCCACTTACTCATAGCCACACAGCTGATCAATGATCAGACACAGTTCTCCTGACCTGCCACCCCATTGCTCTTTTCACTTCCATGCCCCTTCCTCAGGTATTTCTATGACCCTCTCACCATGGTTGGTGGGGCGGGACATTCTTGTGTCCAGTCACTCAATGCTTGAGTGGTGAGATCAGGTCCCTCTAGAATGGACAGGGCTGAAGAGAAATTCCATCCTCGCCAAAAGAATGTTTGCCAAAAATATTCAATATAGCCATATTGCACCACATCAGTGATTATTCCAATTTGAATTCATGCTTTGTTCCAGCAGATATTTTGTGCTAAAAAAAAAGTCTATCCTTAAAACAAATAGTAATAATAAAATTTAAGCTTTGATGAAATATGAATTATCCTAATGAACAGACATTTCTTTCAAGAAGAACAAGTCCAAGGTGCTGCATGTGGCAGAGGAACGACAGTATCCATGGGGTGGCATGCAGCTGCGAGAGGGGAGTGACAGAGGGACCAAGACAGGGGACAGGGTGGCATTGATGAGAGAGAGAATGTTTTTGGCAAAAGAAGGTAGGGCTCTCTCCAGAGTCTCGGGGTGCTTGAGAATGGTTAGGGACAGAGAATTTTAAAAAAGGCTGCCATGGAGTATGTTTTATGATGCTTCTAAATCTTTAGGAGATAAGTAAATATTGAAATTTTTGTTCAAGATGAGCTTCTTTACACACGTTGACACTCCAGCACTGGACCGGGTGTTTTGTTTTACACAGAACTTCAAGAAAAAAATAAATAAATAAAACTTCTCCTAAGGCTCTTCTTTGAATGGGAGCTAGTTTGTAAGGATGCCCCTCTTCTCAATGAGCCATGCCTCCTGGTACTCATGTCCTTGTACAGTTCTCTCCCTTTAAATCTAGGCTGGATCTGTGACTTGTTCTTGACCAGTAGGATCTAGGAGGAGTGATGCTCTGTGACTTCTAAGCCTAAGGTGTAAGAAGCCTTGCACTTCCTGCCTGTATCTCTTGGAATGCTTGTTCTTATGATGTTTTATTATCTCTCCATTTAATCCTTACCACATCCTTATGAATTAGTGAAATAATTATGAAATAGACCAAGTCCTAGAAAGCATGTATGAAATGAGGAACAAAACAAATAAGATTGCTGTCCTCAGAGAGCTTATGCTTGATTCCCTCCACACCATCTCCCCTAGGCATCCTTTTTTCACTTTCCTGTTGTAGTGTCTCGTCAAGGCTAGACAGAACCTTAAAAATCCATGCCTCCACTTGTGCACAGTCAGCAGGTATTCTCCCTAACCCTGGACTCTTCACCGTCTGGTCCCCTTAGCATGTCACCACCAAATCCATTACCTTAAAATACCATTAAATCTTGTCACTTTCCTGTCAAGAGACCAAAGTGATAGATCAGATGTATCAGTGATACATCACCTACAGTCTTCATGAGGAACAGGTGAAGTAGGAAGAGGTTGACTGACTAAGGACCACTGCAGTGTCTTGAGGTTGTCAGTGAGGTTAGGATAGTGGGGATCATTCAGCACAAGAATTAAAAGGTTGGGAGACAGAGAGTACAACGTCTGGATTTGATTCAACAGAGTAGAAAAGTGCCAGTGATGACCAGGTCCAGATGCAGAGGCTGGACAAGTAGTATGTGGCTGAAGTTAAGTGGGACCAAAATTATTGAAACTTAGAAAGTTTAGGGGGTGAGATAACAGGATGCTGTGTAGGTAATCCACAATACATAAGTCTTTTTAAAAAATACCCTATTTGATGACAGGAATAGGGATGTAGTATAAAATTATGAGTCACTAATCAGGCATCTCTGATAAATGTGGGAAAATGACCAGGAAGACAGTGGATGACCCTGGAAGACATCCAAGATGGTGGAGTAGAATTAGCCATGAAGGAGAGTGGAGAAGTAATGATTTAGGAGTTGCTCTGGGGAGCTGGAAGAATTTAAACCTCTTTAACCACAGGCCTGGGATGTTTATTCATTTGTTCCACAGTTTTTGTGAGCTGACTATGTGCAAAGAACGGAATTGGGATGTGGGAGGAAAAAGCAGCTTCACTTAGTGGTGTCCTTGGGAGGGACTTCCTGAGGAGATACAACCATCTCTCAGAATCAGACTCTACAGAGTGGTGCTAATAGGACATAGATGATTTTTTTTCCACATAAAACAATTTTTCACTGCCACTTTCTTGATCACCCTTATGGGAATTCAGTTTCACAATCACTGCTTACACAGAAAAAAAAAACAAGAGCCATTTAGGGAAAACAGCGTAATTGCTATTATTGCCAAGCCATTGATTCTTAGTTTTTTGTGTGTGTGTGAGGAAGATCAGCCCTCAGCTAACATCCATGCCAATATCCTCTTTTTGCTGAGGAAGACTGGCCCTGGACTAACATCTGTGCCCATCTTCCTCTACCTTACATGGGACGCCACCACAGCATGGCCTGACAAGTGGTGCATCGGTGCAATGGTGCGCGCCTGGGATCCGAATCCAGGCTGCCAGCAGCGGAGCGCGTGCATTTAACCACTAGGCCATGGGGCTGGCCCTGGTTGTTAGTATTTTTTGTAGCTGGTTACTAAGGTGGCCAACTTGTGATTTCGCTCTTTGTCCTACCTCCTGTCAATATCGCTGACATTTAAGTCTTCAATATTTTCACCCTCAGAAGGAAATTAATGCATGTAAAATCTCTCTGTAAGCCCAAAGGCTATAAAATATTAGTTTAAACTTTCTCCATTTTAAAGTGGGAAATCCAAGAGGAAAATTCAATTAATTTTTAATTGTGAATTATGTGCTAATTGAGAAGGGTGGGATATGGGCACTGAAATTACATCCCAATTTTCTGACTATAATTTTAATTATTTTTTTCCAAAATCTCTCAATAAACACAAATTGGCTCAATATAAGTAGTTTGTTGGAAAATATTTGATTCTATTACTGTTCTACCATTTTTGTGTGTGTATGAGGAAGATCAGCCCTGAGCTAACATCCATGCCAATCCTCCTCTTTTTGCTGACGAAGACCGGCCCTGAGCTAACCTCTGTGCCCATCTTCCTCCACTTTATGTGGGACGCCACCACAGCATGGCCTGACACGCCGGGCGTCGGTGTGCGCCTGGGATCTGAACCCAGGCCGCAAGCAGCAGAGCTCACGCACTTAGCCGCTACACCATGGGGCCGGCCCCTCTACCATTTATTTATTTACTGTTTATACTTCACCAATTGGCTGAAGTCTTCCACATTTCAATCACTAGGCAATTCTCCTTATGGAGAATCAAGATTCACATGGTCAACGACCCGACTTGATTCAACTGCCTACTCTTAAATATTTCAAACATATCTGAAAATAATTTGAAAAATACAAATTTTTGATTCCCTTCTCCACTTCCACACCTAAACTTCTCCATCTCAGTAATACCACCCTCTTCTTAATTGCTCAAGCCAAACAATTTCCTTTCCCTCATCCATCTCATTTATCTATTAATCAGAATATGTCTACCACCATCATACTTCCCTAAAATACTGAGATAGCCTCCCAAATGGAGTCCATACTTCTGCTTGTTGTTCATGGAGCAGCCAGAGTTACATTTTAAGTGCATTCGGTGATGTTCCTCTCTTCTCTAACAACCTTCAAAAGCTTCTTGAAATTAGAATACCATCCACACTCTTTCCCGTGGTCATCAGGTCCTGCCTACTGACCAACTCTTTGCTGTACCACTCTGCTCCCTTGCCCACCACATTTCCGTCGTTCTGTCTTTCTCTTACTGTTTATCTTAAATAGTTATTTTTGTACTGTTTTTTTGAAAGTATAACAATTGACAGGCACAAAAGAATACATTTGACAAGTGTACAAGTTATTAAGTAATAAACAAAAATGAACCCACCACACTATTTAAGAAATAGAACTCTTGCTCTCTATGTTCCTCCTTATCCAGATTGCTCATCCCCATACCACCACTTTCAGAAGTAAATGTTTTTCTAAATTTTTGTTTATAATTCCATCGGTAAAAAAAGTTTTCCCATATGTATGGGAAACAACAATATGTCTGTTGTTTGCTAGAGTTTAAACTTTATAAAAATGGTATCATATGGTAAGTAATCTTCAGCAATTTGCTTTTTACCTTCAACATTATGCTCCTAAAGTATATCCATTTTGTTGCAGTCACTATAAATCTCTCATTTCCTCTGCTAGATAATATTCCATTGTGTGATTATACTACAACCTATTATACAACAACTCATTTTCTTGTTGATGGACATTTGGGTTATTTCTACTTTGTTATTATGACCAATGCTGCTATAAACTGCTTTTTCTTTTGTACATTTCTTCTGGTGCATATAGGTGAGGATATACACCCAGAATTGGAATTGCTGGATTATAAAGAATGCAAATGTTCTTTACACAATGGTGTCAAATTATTTTCCAAATGTTTGTACCAATGTACACTCCCATAGCAGAATATGAGTTCCCTTTGAATCTCTCTACTTCACCCTTGGTATATCAGAATTCTGAATTTTTCCAATTTAGTAGTTGCAAATTAGTATCTCAGTGTGGTCATAATTTATATTTCCCTGATTAATAATAGGATTGAGTATCATTTTTTATTGTGGAAAAAACACATAACCTGAAATGTACCCTCTTAACAAATTTTTAAGTGTAGAGTACAGTATTGTTAATTAGACATAATTGTCATAGAGCAGATCTCTAGAATGTTTTCATCTTGCCTGACTGAAACTCTATACCCATTGAATAGCAACTCCCCATTTTCCTCGCCATCCAGCCTCTGGCACCACCATTCTGCTCTCTGCTCCTGTGAATTTGACTATTTTAGATACCTCTTATAGCTGGAATCATACTGTATTTGACCTTCTGTGACTTGTTATTTCATTTAGTGTAATGTCCTCAAGGATCATCCATGTTTTCACATACTGCAGGATTTCCTTCATTTTTAAAGCCAAATAATATTCCATTGTATGTATATACCACATTTTCTCTATTGATCCATCCATTGATGGACATTTAAGTTGTTTCCACATCTTGGCTATTATAAGTAGTGCTGCAATAAACATAAGAGTGCTAATATATCTTCAAGATTCTGATTTCAATATTTCTGGATAATTTTGTTTTTAAGTTTTTGAGGAAACACTATAAGTTTTCCACAGCAGCTGTACCATTTTGTATTTCCATGAACAATGCATAAAAGTTCCAATTTTTCCACATCCTTGACAATGCTTGATGTCTTTTGTTTTTTTATAATAGTCTTTCTGACAGGTGTAAGGAAATATCTCACTGTGATTCTGATTTGTATTTTCCTGATAATCAGTGAAATTGAGCATCCTTTCATATACTTATTGGCCATTGTATGTCTTTTTTGGAGAAATATCTATTCAAGTCCTTAGCCCATTGTATAGTCGGGTTATTAATTCTTCTGCTATTGAGTTGTAGGAGTTCCTTACATATTTTGGAAATTAACCGCTTATCAGATATATGGTTTGCAAATATTTTCTCCCATTCTATGGATTGCCTTTTCATTTTGGTGGTTGGATATCCAGTTTTCTCAATGCCATTTGATAGTTGAAGACACTATCCTTTCCCCATTATGCAGTTTGGCACCATTGTTTTATTTATTTATTTATTTATTTATTTATTTATTTATTTATTTATTTATTTTATTTTTTGTGTGTGTGAGGAAGATCAGCCCTGAGCTAACATCCATGCTAATCCTCCTCTTTTTGCTGAGGAAGACTGGCTCTGAGCTAATCCTCCTCCTTTTTTTCCCCAAAGCCCCAGTAGATAGTTGCATGTCATAGTTGCACATCCTTCTAGTTGCTGTATGTGGGACGCGGCCTCAGCATGGCCAGAGAAGCGGTGCGTCGGTGCGTGCCCAGGATCCGAACCCCGGGCCGCCAGTAGCGGAGCACGTGCACTTAACCGCTAATCCACGGGGCCGGCCCAGGCACCATTGTTGAAGTTTATTTGATTGTACATATGTGAGTTTATTTCTGGGATCTCTATTCTGTTCCACTGCTTTATATGTCTTTAAGCCAGTATCCTACTATTTTAAACACTGTAGGCTTGTAATATGTTTTGAAGTCAGGAAGTCTGAGGCCTCCAACTTTGTTCTTCTTTCTCAAGATTGTTTTGGCTAGTCAGGGTCCTTGGTGATTCCACATGAATTTCAGATTTTTTTTATTTCTCAAAAAAAAAAAATGTCAGTGGTAGTTTGATACAGATTGCATTGAATCTGTAGATTACTTTGGGTAGCGTGGACATTTTAACAATATTAAGTCTTCCAATCCATGAACACTAGATGCATTTCCATTTATTTGTGTCTTCTTTAATTTCTTTCATCAATATTTTCTAGTTTTCAGTGTACATGTCTTTCACTCATTTATTCCTAAGTATTTTATTATTTTTGATGGTATTGTAAATGGCATCATTTTCTTAATTTCCTTTTGGGATTGTTCATTGTTAGTGTATGGAAATGAAACTGATTTTTATATGTTTATTTTGTATCCTGCAACTTTGCTTTCATCTTATTTTTGAATTCATTTATTAGCTCTAACAATATTTTATGGAAAATTTAGGTTTTGCTGTATATGAGATAATGTTTTCTGCAACAAAGATAATTTTACTTCTTCCTTGCTGATTTGGATGCCTTTTATTTCTTTTTCTTGCCTAATTGCTCTGGCTAGGGCTTTCGGTACTATGTGGAAGAGAAGTGGTGAGAGTGGGCATCCTTGCTTTGTTCCTGATCTTAGAGAAAAAACTGTCAGTTTTTCCCCTTTGAGTATGATGTTAGCTGTGGGCTTTTCCTATACTGACTTTATTACATTATTATTTCTGCTCTATTATTTCCTTCCTTCTGGTAACTTTGGGCTTAGTTTGTTCTTCTTTTTCTAGATCCTTGATGTGTAAAGTTAGGTTGTTTGAGATCTTGCTTCTTTTTTTAATGTTGCTGTTTACCACTATAAACTTTCCTCTTAGTACTGCTTTTCCTGCATCCCATAAGATTTGTTTTGGTATTTTGTGGTTTCATTTCATGTGTCTCTAGATATTTTCTAATTTTCCTTTTGATTTCTTATTTGACCTGTTGGTTGTTTAAGGGTATATTGTTTTATCAGCACATATGTGTGATTTTTCCAGTCTTCCTTCTGTTATTGATTTCTAGTTTCATTTCATTGCAGTCAGAAAAGATACTTGGCATGATTTCAATCTTCAAAAAGTCTTTGTTAAGACTTATTTTGTGACCTAATAGTGATCATCCAGGAGAATGTTCTGTGTGTGCTTGAGATGATTATGTATTCTGTTGCTGTTGGGTGGAATATCCTGTGTATGTCTGTTAGGTGCATTTTGTCTATGATGTTGTTCAAGTCCTCTGTTTCCTTATTGATCTTCTGTCTCAATGTTGTACCCATTATTGAAAGTGTGGTATTGAAATGTCCTATTATTAATGTGTTTCTGCCCATTCTCCCTTCAGTTCTGTCAATGTTCTCTTCATATATTTGGGTGCCCTGATGTTGGGTGAATATATATTTATAATTGTTATATCTTCCTGATGAATTGACCCTTTTATAATTGTATAGTGTCTTTCTTTGTCCCTTGTGATCATTTTCTTTTTTTCTTTTTTTTTTTTTTTTTGTGAGGAAGCTCAGCTCTGAGCTAACATCCATGCCAATCCTCCTCTATTTTTTGTTGAGGAAGACCAGCCCTGAGCTAACATCTACTGCCAATCCTCCTCATTTTTTTCCTCCTTTTTCTCTCCAAAGCCACAGTAGATAGTTGTATGTCATAACTGCGCATCCTTCTAGTTGCTGTACGTGGGATGTGGCCTCAGCATGGCCGGACAAGCGGTGCGACGGTGCACGCCCAGGATCCAAATCCAGGATGCCAGTAGTGGAGCACACGCACTTAACTGCTAAGCCATGGGACTGGCCTGATCATTTTTGACTTAAAGTCTATTATATCTGATATCAATATGACCTGCTCTCTTATTGTTACTATTTTATGGATATCTATTTCCATCTTTTCACTTATAGCCTATATAGTCCTTTAATATAAAATGAGTCTCTTGTATATACATAGTTAGGTCTTTTTTTTTTTTTAACCCATTCAGCTATTCTATATCTTTTGATTGGGGAGTTTAATTTATTTACATATAAAGTAATTACTGATAGGGAAGAACTTACTGTTGTCATTTTGTTAATTATTTTCTGTCTGTCTTATAACTTTTTGTTCTTTTCCTCTCTTGCTGTCTTCCTTTGTGTTTTGTTAATTTTTTGTAGTGACATGCTTTAATACCTTTCTCATTTTCTTTTGTGTATCTTCTACAGTTATTTTCTTGTTGGTCACCAGGAAAGTTTACATAAACTATCTTACAACAATCTATTTTAAGTTGATAACAATTTAAATTGCATACAAAGACTCTACTTATTTTGTTGCTCCTCTCCCCACACTTTGTTATTAATGTCACAAATCACATCTATTTTTTTTTTTTTTTTTGCTGAGGAAGATTAGCCCTGAGCGAACATCTGTGCCAATCTTCCTCCACTTTATATGTAGGTTGCCACCACAGCATTGCTGACAAGTGGACAAGTGGTGACGTCCGCACCCAAGATCCAAACCTGTGAACCTGGGCCACCGAAGCAGAGCGCACCAAACTTAATCACAATGCCACGGAGCCAACCCCAAATTACATCTTTTAATAATGTGTATGCATTAACATATTTTATAGCTATAGTTTATACTTTTATCTTATAACTTTTATGCATAAATTAAAATTGAATTATGTACCACCATACAGTATTGCAGTATTTTGTATTTGTCTCTATATTCATGTTTACCAGTGAGCTTTATACTTTCAAATGCTTTTGTGTTGTTGTCTAATAGCCTTTCATGTCAACTTGAAGGACTCCTTGTAGCATTCTTGTAAGGTAAGTCTAGTATTGATGAAATTCTTTAGCTTTTGTTTTTCTGGGACAGACTGTCTCTCCTTCATTTATGAAGGACAGTTTTGCCACGTGTAATACTCTTAGTTGGTGGGGATTTTTATCTTTCCACGTTTTGAATATGTCATCCCATTTTCTTCTGGACTGCAAGGTTTCTGCTGAGAAATCTGCTTATAGTTTTATGGAGGTTCTGTTGTATGTGATGAATTGTTTTTCTCTTTTGGCTTTAAAAATTCTCTGTCTTTGACTTTTGACAATTTGATAAAAATGTGTCTCAGTGTGGACTTCCTTACTGTCATCGTAGTTGAGAGAGCCTTTGGGTATCTTACATTTGGATGTCCATTTCCTTCCCCAGATTTGGAAAGTTTTCAGCCATTATTTCTTCAAATAATTTTGCTGCCCCTTCTCTCTCTCTTGTCTTTCTGTGACTCCCATAATGTGTGGCTTGGTCTGTTTGATGGTGTACTGTAAGTCTCTTAGGCTTTATTCACTCTTTTTTATTCTTTTTCTTTTCGCTCCTCTCACTGGATAATTTCAAATGACCTATCTTTGAGTTTGCTGATTCTTTCTTCTGTTTGATCAAGTCTGTGTTGAATCTCTTTAGCAAAATTTTCAACTCAGTTATTGTTTTCTTCAGCTCCAAAATTTCTTTGTGGTTTCCTTTTATACTTCCTATCTCTTTGTTGATATTCTCATTTTGTTCATATATCATTTTCTTTAGCTCACTGAGCAACTTTATGACAGTTATTTTGAATTTTTTGTCAGATAATTCATATATTTTCATTTCTTCAGGGTTGGTTTCTAGAGATTCATTTTGTTCCATTGATTGTGCCACATTTCCCCGTTTCTTCATGTGAATTGTAACTTTGTACTGGTATTCATACATTTGAAAAAACGGCCACCCCTCCCAGTCTCTACAGACTGGCTTCATACAGGGAAAATCCTTCACCAATCAGCCCAGCTAGATACTCTAGAGGGCTCTCAAGTCTTTTCTTTGGGTTCATCTTCTTTGGACTTGTGCTAAATTCCCAATTAGAGGAATTTACCTGTTTCCTTTTTCAGGAGCTTATAATCTCTTGCTCCCTCTGGTGTCTGTCTGTGGTACTGCAGCTTCCAGGGAGCTGCCCCAAGCCACAAGCTCTTGTTCTCAGAGGGCCCCAGGCTTCCAGGGTGTGCTGGGTCTTGGCAGCACTCTGAGTCAGATGGGAGAGAAAGTAGGCCACCCGCTAAAAAGCCAGAACATTGAGTGCACGTCCCACTCTTCTCTTTCCTCCCTGAGGGAGAGGCTGCCAAGCTACATCAGCTTCTCTCTGCTATACTGTGAGCCCTCTGGAGCAGCAGCAAGCTGCCCAGCTCTCTTTTTCTTTCATGGGACCCCAAGCATCTAGAGTATGCCAGGTCCCAACAGTGATCCAAGATCGGCGAGACAGAAACCAGACCCACAGGCAGTTCCCCAAAATCTGGAACACGGGACAAGTGCTTCAACACTTTCCCTCCGAAGGGAGATGCTGAAAGTTGGGGGTTTTCTCTGACTTGGTCCATGCTGAACTTGGAGAAGGGACTATGGCAAGTGAATGTCATGAATTTTCCTATACACCTGCATCCGGCTGGTTTTATGCTCGCTTGGGGTGCAGGTGCCTCTTAACTGTTTTCTGGATTTCTCACAAAGAGAATTGATGCATCTATTGTTGTTGAATCAGTGTCTCTATTGGAGGAAAGATGGCCCGGGGCTTCCTCTTCTGCCGTCTTACTGATGTCCAGGATTGAGCCTCTTTTAATACGTTCATTCAGCCTTAATGTTCCTACTCTAGCAAGATGCTTGTTTCCTTTTCCAATTCATTTACCATTTTGGAGCCTCCCTTTTCTCAACTAGTAAGTGCAGAAAAACTTTTTATTTTTCTCACAAGGATTCTATATGACTCAAATTTACTTTAAACAATGGTTGCTGAACACCGATCCTTGGACAAGTGCCTAGTTAGCAGAGTCAGAATTGAGAGAAGATGGGAAGGGAGAAGGTGGTAAGATTCAAATTATCCACCACTCTCAACTCAAATGTCACTCCAACAGGTCTGGAGTCGAGGTGAGGACTGATGTGACAAGAATGTATCTATATTTTAAATCCCCTATGTGATTTTATTACAGCCAGCAAAGTTTGAGCTTCACAGCTCTATATGGGTGCAAATTGTACTTAAGTTGAGGTTATTCTCAATACTGTTGAGAATGAGGAAATAACTGCAGTGCTTGTAGAAATCAGAGTGGAGAGAGTATTGAAGATGTGTTCTAATGACCCTACATATTTCTGCACAGGGCATTTAAAAAGTTCAAATCAATGAGAGATATTTTTATGAATTTGTAGGATCAATAAATATATACTTTTTATCTGTAGATTTTTTTTAATGAACATGAAATAATTGGCACCTAGCACAGTTCCTAGCATGTAGTAGGTCCTCCAGAATTGTTACCTGAGTTAATGAGTATGGTATTAAAATGTGGGAGCAGTTGTCTGAGATTAACTGTCTAAGTGATATCACAGAAATTTATAAATCTATGCATTCTTCCAATCAACAGATATTTCCTGAGTGTCTTACATGTGCAAAGCATTGTGTTGGCCTCTTGTTGGGAAACAAATCCTGAAGGCATGGATCCAGCAGCTAATTAAGGAAGATAAGATGTGTGCCAAACAAAAAGCTGTGCAAACTAGAAATAAGTGCCTTGATAGAGGTTGGATAAAGAGCTGTGGGAGTGTAGAGGAAGACAAGATTGCATCTGATGGTGGTTCAGGGAAAGCTTCCTATAGAAGGTAGCACTGGAGGAGGGCTTTGAAGATGAGGAATTTAGACAGAGACGGAGTCTCAGAGGTCATTCCAAGATGAGGAGTGAGAATTTGCAAAAATGCATAGGTAACATATAGGGAAATAAGAAGGTAGATCTGACCAGACACACTTGATTTGAGATGAGCAGAATTAATACCCTTATAAGATACTTGCAAAGTGAGCAAGAATTTGGCGAGGGGGGAGTGTGTTAGCATACTGACACAAAATAGATGGCGCCTCAAACTGGGAAAGCTGTGGAGAGTTTAATGAAGACATAGTTTACAAAGGTATGGCCAGGGAATAGAGCAGTAGCCTGGGGCTCATAATACCTGAGAGCCATCACCCCCGCCCCTCCACTCCATGGACCTGAAAGGGCATGAGACAGTGGTTTTCTAGAGCCAGAGAGAGAGTGTTAGAGAGACAGAGAGGAGAGTCTGAGGTGTCCTTGTAGGAACCGAGGTGGGGAAATAAATGCCCAGCCTCATTCCCTTGCCTCCTCCCAGTCTCCTGCCATGCTTTCCTTTGGCTGAAGCCAGAGGACAAGTATGCATATTAATGCAGCCCATTCTTAGGGGCAGATAGTCATATGTTAACTAAAACGACCACAGTGTAGGAACAAGCCCCTAATTCTTATCATCTCATTGTAGCTCTCTGCCTATTTCCTCCAGAATATTTCACAAAAATCCCCTCACTATATATCCAGCATTTTTGTCTTTTGCTCTTTAAACTACATTTCAATCATAATTGTCATTATCACCAAAAAATGACCATGCTTAAAATTAACTCATGTGTGATTAGGTGCTTTGTATGTAATTGTGGCATACTTTTCACTTTTTTGAAATCTCCTAGCACTTTCTAATGGCAACAAACGGGAGGTAATGATAGCCCACCACTCAGCATCATAAGCATGAAGCACTTTAGATTATGGGATCATTATACGCATATGACAATGAAAAAAGTGTCCTCTGTATATATTAGAGAACCCGCAAAATATCCCTTGGGAATCAGCAAGAACATAGAATAATCCAAGCTCCCATTCGTATGTCGAATTAAGTAGGATGCTGATGATTTCTGATGAGGTAGGAAGATGTAGTCTCCACCATGACTTCCATGAACTGTTTTTTTTAGAGCAAGTCATTTAGTTATAACAACATTTTTATTGGCTGTGGTCTTAGTGAGCTCAGCTCCCTTTACTCGACCTCCTTTTAATAACAGATTTTATTAACTAGACCACAGAGGTGGGCACATAACCCAGGCTGAGTCAATCATATAACGTTTCATCCCACAGCTACAGTGACCTTTGGGTCTGGGCATTTTTTTTTTTTTTTTTTTTTTTGGTTAGGAAGAGTGGCCTTGAGCTAATATCTGTGCCCATCGTCCTCCATTTTGTATGTGGGATGCTGCCACAGCATGGCTTGATGAGTGGTGTAGGTCTGCTCCTGGGATCTGAACCCATGAATCCTGGGCCACCGAAGTGGAGTGCACTGACCTTAACCATTTGTGCCACCGGGCCGGCCCCAGGTCTGGGCACATTTTATGCAAGAGCAGGCAGGGAAAAGCATATCTACTACCCTCTTTGACTGTAAGGCTGTGAGAATGTGACTGCAGCTGCCAGCCACCGTGTCACTCTCCATGTGAATAGAGGAAGAATCCTGAGAGGACAGACCCAATGTCCGGAGAGGAGAGGAGAGAGGAAGCATCCTGGGGAGCTAGGCCTGGCTCCCCGGAGCTTTTCAAGTTGGATGCTTTCCCACATCTCATCTTCAGACTCTAGGAACCACGTAAGTCTCCTTCCTGCAAATCTCTTTTGCTTGACCTGTTTGGGGTTGAGTTTCTGCCACCTTCGATTGAAAGAGTCCTGCCTAATACTGCCTGGACCCTGCCAGGCCTGTGCCAGCCTTTGGCATTTGCACTTACTGTTCTCTTTGTTTGGAATGTTCTCTCCAGAACCTTCATGCTCCCTCCCTCACTTCCTCACTTCCTTCAGGTCTGGACTCATCTTCTCAGTGAGGCCTCCCCTGGCCATTGTCTCTGAACTGTGCTCAGCACTCTTTACCACTCTTCCTTTATCGATATCTACTATACCACATGCTCTTGTTGATCATCTCTCTCCTCAACTAGAACATCGGTAGGGATGTTGATGTTTGTCTGTTCTGTCCACTGCATACCCCAGTGCCTACAAAAGGCATAGACATAGATACAATAGATGAATAAATGTTTGTTAAATAAATAAGAAAATGAATATTAAACATCTTCTGTGTGCCAGACACTGTCATCAGAGCTTGACATGTGGAATTTTATGTGACTCATATTCTTTGAATTTTTTGGTAAAGATGATATCATGGAAGTAACACATCATATTGACATGTCCTCCTCATGAAGACTGTCACCTCCAGGAGGGCAGGGGCCATCCTGCCTTTTTCAGCACTGATACTCGCTGCCTAATATAGTGCCTGGAACCTGGAATGTAAGTAAGTATACCTTGTATCTTACATATAGGAACATAAGATATACCTTATATCTTGAACATAGTCATGGTCCCCTTAAGTAGTGGGTCTGTTATAACCTTGTGGACATGGCAAACAATATAGCTGTCAAGGCTTCCCTTTTGGGGTTGGCTACTGCACAGCTTTAAGCAAAACAGGTCACATATTCTTAGCCATTGCATTGGGCTGACTCTTCTTTCTTCTTGTCTTGTTCTTATTTCTTTTCTCCCCCCTTCTTAAATCATATTATTGTGTCCTTGTAAGCCACCTTGAATCCTTTCTGCTACAAGGCGGAGAATAAGTTAATTCACAGATTCATTTAATTCTCAGAGCAACTCAGTGAGGTAGGTATTAGTTCCCTCATTACATGGGGAAGGAAACTGAGTCTCAGAAATATTAAGCAATTTGTCCAAGGTCACACTACTGGTGAATGTCAGCATCAGGATTCAGATCCAAGACAATCTATCTCCATAGCAGATGCTCCCCCATCCTTCTTAAGATCTGTAATGTCTCAGGGCTGCTTTGAGCTAAGGACTAGTGGCAATGACGTTGGACAAGGAGACAGGATCCTGGGAATCAACTCCAGGTTTTTCTGTTTTTAGCCCAGTATGACCTTGGAGTGTTTTAACATATTTTCTGAATCTTGGTTTTCCCATTATTCAATGGGAATGGTAATGTATTTCCTTTTCTTACTGTCAGAGTTCCATCTATAGACCTCCACTAAAGAAGGGGGCTCGTCTGAGAGATAGTGGTCAGAGTTCTAGAACAAGGACCTCAATTCAGAACCAGAAAGTCATGTCCAAAGGATGGCACTTTTATACCCACCATCGTTTGATATGTACAATAAATGACGTTGGATAGTGATCATGAGCCTTGTCTGCTATGATTTTAATTGCTTCCCATGCCAGGACCCTAGAAAGACCAGTGTCTTATGAAGTTGAGAGGCTTCGGGCATAATGGAGAGAATGAACTTTGGACTTAGACATTCTTTGGGTAAAGTCCCAACCGGTTTGCTGTGCTCTGTGATTTTGATCTACGTAACCTCTCTGAATTTTACCTCTTCTATAAATCAAGATATACAGGAAAATCAGTCACAGTACTTACTATCTGTATATTCATATTTTGAATGCATTTGAAAATGGTGGCATTAAGAATGGCCCTGTGCACATAGTAGCTAGCCTTTTTTGTTCGTGTGCTCTTTCTTCTTAAATTTCTTTTGCGTAGGTCATATTCTTAGGACTCCTTGGGCATTGACCACGTTCTTGCAGAAACAAAGATTCCTCAAGATGCTTAACTCAAGAAAGGTGTTACAAATATTCTCCCTCAAAATATATAAGTACCTGAGGGAGCTTATATGGGACTGAGGCCATGCTTGCATCCCTTACTTCATTCATTTATTCATTCAGTCATTCTGTGAACTTGCTGAGTGTCTGTTCTGGGCCAGTCAACATGCCTGATGTGAAAAAAATAAAATTTTGCTCTAGAGAGGCTCACATTCTAATGGAGGATAAAGTCAGGCTGATAAGAAACAGTGTTACTGGTGGCACAATGAAGGGGTAGAGAGGGCCTTACAGGGCAAGAGAAGACCCAGTTGGAGACATGTAATCTGAGGCACCCTTTGACACCGCAGTGCCTTCATACATGGGCCCAGTTCTGGCTTCTTGACTCTAGAGATCATCTGGCAACTGTGTGACTGTGTGTGGGGTCTCTTGATCTTCCAGAGGCCTCCACCAACGGGCTTTCCCACTCCCTTGCCGTTGCCCTCGGAATGAAGCCATGTAATTCACCTGGGCTTGATGCTTTGTCAGTTTTTAATGATCCTAATTATTTTGTTTTCTGCTTCTTTGCTATAGTAAAGGCTTTACTATTTCATTTTCCCTCCAGGGGGAAAAGAATTCTGTCTTCATAGAATCATTACTGTCTCCATCTTTTGTATTAAAGGAAAAAAGAGACAGAGAAATTGCTCCATGCCATAAAAGCCCCAGATATACCTACTATATACTGTGCACTAGTCTCATGACTAGATTGCTAGAATCCTAGGACTGCTCTAGTCCAGCCTTTCATTTTCAACACATGGAACCTGAGATCAGAAAGAGGAGAATGGCTCAGTTGGGGTCTCCTGATTTCCACTTCCCGCCACACCAGCCCACTTTCTCTGAAACTCTAGGGCTCAATACAACTGCTCTCCAATCACTGTGTCGGCTGTGATCAGCGGTCTCCATCTTGCCCAGTTCAATCTTTTCTCCTTACTTTTACTGAGCATGTCGGGGATACCAACCGCTATTATAACTGCTTTATGCTGTTTCTCTTTGGATCACAAAGGTACCTTTGGGACTTGCTGGAATAATGCAATTGTAATGGAATAATTTAAAGGAACCCCATTGAAGAGTCCAACGATATCTCCTTGGACTAATGAATAAATTTGGTCACTCAAAAGAAGGCAGCACATCATTTGCAGAACAGAGACCTTGTGGAACCTACAACTCTTTCCCAACCTCGCCACTAAGTCTTAGATTCACCAGATCAAGTGCCAGTTGGGTAATCTCACCTTCCCTTTATTAAAAGTAGCACTATCCACCCATTTGACCAAACCAGAAGCACTCTAGACACTTGACTTACTCCAATATTGAATTTGTTTTCAAATGTGGACAATATAGTCTTTAATCACCTCTATTCTAATTGATTGGTATATGAATGTGGAAAAGGTATGTGGTGTGCCTAAGTTTACACAGAGGCTGAGAAGGATAGTGAAGATTCCACCCCAAGCATTAGTCTATTTTCTTTCCCTGTATCATGCAGAAAAAGAAAGGAGAGGGTTGAACAGAATGGCAGCCTCCTTCTTTTAGCTACTCATTTACTTTCTCTGAACTTCCAATTGTTTTTCTATTTTTTAAAAAAAGAAAGATAGTATCTTCCCTGTTTACTTTACACTAAAAATAAAATCAGATTAAATAGAAACAATGTTTTGTACATTTAAAAAATAACTTTTTTCTATTAATTCTAAACAAACATCCATTTACTTTTTATTAGAAGAGATAGGCAGCATCTAATATTTTAAATCAAACAATGAGTCTCAAAATGCTGACAGCTGGCACTTTGGGAACAAATTAGAGCGAGACTCAAAGATAAATGGAAAGCATTTACAAGCTACATGATCTGGAAAATGGGAAGAGAGTCGATTTTTAAAAAGAGGGGAAGAAACAATTGACTGAATAATTAGAAAACAGAAACGACATGTTAACAGCCCACGACAGAGAACAGGAACGCTGGTGGATTCATTGGAGGATTATTTCTTTTAACACAGCCTCAGCGGACAGATGTAAAGGAGAACGGGCAGACCGTTAAGAAAGGCAGCAGAACCTCTGAATAGGAAAAACACAAACAAAAACAAAATCGCATTATTTTGTATTGCAAATTGAGAGTCAAACGTGATTCCAGATGCGGGATCAAACTGATGGTGGCAGAATGGACCTGCTGGGAAGGAGGGAAACTATTGCCTCAGTCATGACTGACAAATCAAATGCAACAGGAAATCCAGAGGACCCTTCCCCTTGGGCATGTTGCAGACTTCAGTTTCTATTCAGACCCCTTCATGGCTTTCTTGATGGCGTTTTCCTGAGTAGTCTTTTCTGATTCAGCTAGCCTGGAGTCAGGAGACCTGGATTTTACTCCCAGCTCTGCAACTAGCAATCTGTGTGACTGTGGGCAAATCATACACTCCTCTGAGGCTTTGTGCTCATCTGTAAAGTGGTGATTCCAGAACCTTCCTACTGATCTCTCAATGCTGTTTTGGGTCACGTGGGAAGAAATGAGTATAATGGTTACAAGCATGGATTCTACAGCAAGGCGCCTGGGTTTGAATCTCAGCTTCACCAACTGTATATAGTCTTGAGCAAGTGACATAAATTCTCTGGGTTCAGTTTCTTTATCTGTAAATTGGGGATAACTATAGCACCTATCTCAATGAGTTGTTGCAGGAATTGACTGAGTTAATACAAGTAAATTGCTTAGAACAGTGCCTGATACTTACTAAACATGTAAGTGTGTTGATTATTATTGTCCATATGCGAAAGAAATTTAAAGCTACTAAAAGCCATGCCAAACATGAGATGCTGAGGAGAAAAAATAATATTCCTCAGATCAGCAATATTTGATATAGGCCAGCATCACTGATGAAGCCACACTGAGATGCTGCTATCACCCGTTGATCAAGGAATGAATTACAGAGACAGGAAGAGAGGAGAAAAACAGAAAGGTGGAGAGTATGAGAGGAAAAAGTTACTTGGAAGATGTTAAATCAGAACTGGCACCTGGCATACTCGTATTTTTCTTCTAAAACTCAGCTCAGGTATCACTTTCTGAAGGAAGCATTGTAAAGGGAAAAAAAAAGAAAGAGATAGATTAGGCTGTGAGATCTGACTGCCTGGTTAATATCCTTAGGGATGTCATTTACAGGCTGTGTGGCCTTAGGCAAGTGACTTAACATAACTCTTTATTATTCTTCCACAAAACGGGTACAATAAATATTTAGTTCATAGGATTTCACAAGGAGGAAATGAAATAACTAACTACTTAAGGCATTTAGAACACTGTCAAGCACTTATCTCACAGCAATGGTCAGTAGATATTATTCCTGACCCCTGAAATATGCTGAGTCGTATCCATGGTATTATACAACCAGCCGAAGAGAGTGGAGTTCAAGGGTATTAAGCGATTTGCTTTGGAACCCGTCCGCTGATGAGAAGCAGAGCTAGGATTCTGATCCAACCCTTTCTGGTTCCCAAGGCCCATGCCCCATTCCCTCCCAAATGAATCACCAAGTGTAAATCACATCCATTGCACTGCACAGCACATCACTTAACACCCCAAAATAAAACTTTTGCATACATTAAAGAAATGCAGCTTTGTGCATAAACCCAAGTTGTTATTTTAAAGCCAAATTTGAACAGATAATAAAAGTGATAGTAACTATGGTTTATTAAATGCTGGGTACTTTACATACATTACATTATTAGCATTATCATCACCATCATCATCATTATTATTTCATTGATTACAATCTGTTATGCAGCTGGTGCTGGTTTTTTTGTTGTTGTTGTTCAGGAACATTAGCCCTGAGCTAACATCTGTTGCCAATCCTCCTCTTTTTTGCTGAGGAAGATTGGCCCTGGGCTAACATCCGTGCCCATCTTCCTTTACTTTATATGTGGGATGCCTGCCACAGCATGGCTTGATAAGCGATGCGTAGGTGTGTGCCCAGGATCTGAATCTGCGAACCCCGGGCAACTGAAGTGGAGCACGCGAACTTAACCACTACACCATCAGGCCGGCCCCTCTGATGCTGTTTTTAATGTTTTCTATGTGTGCTTCTCACTTTAAACTGAATAAGAATCACCTGGAGACCCTGTTAAAATGCAGATTCTGATTCAGTAGGTTTGGGGATAGCCTGAGAGTCTACAGTTATAGTTATTTCCCAGCTGACACTGTTTTGCAAACCTTGCGAGAGGACCAAGATTTTATAAGATTTTCTTATTCAATCCTCACATTAATGCTATTACAAGAATTTTACAGTAACTATTATGCTCATTTTACTGAAGAAGACACTGAGGCTCAAAGATCTTATGTGTCCTGCCTCAGGATACAGTGAATGGAAAACAGAACCGGAATTCAATCTGCCATCACTCTGGGTCCAACGTTCCTTAACATCTTCCCTTAAATACATTGTAGAGTATATAAAATCTGCTACGTGATTTATTACTTTAAAATTCTCACATTTATTTTAGAAATAGAATGCCTTTCATTAGCCAAGTGTTCATACATATTTTTGAAAAACTCAACTGGATATCAAAAGATGAAAATATCCATCCTTGCCCTCTATAAAACCAGTAGGAAGGCAGAGAAATAAACACTTAAAACATAATATGAAGATAATCTGTGCTGGCAAGGGCATAAGAAACCAAGGACTTCAATACAGCCTCATGGGAGTTTCAACTGGTACAGCCTTTCTGGTGGGTACTGTGGTTGCATAACAAAATTCCAAATATGTGTATGTGTGTGTGGTGATGGATTGTAATTAGTCTTTGGGTGGTGACCATGTTGTAATCTATGCAGAAATAGAAGTATAATGATGTACATCTGAAATTTATACAACGTTATAAACCTATGTTACTGCAATTAAATAAAATGTGTATAGATTTAGAGTAATTTCATTTCTAGACATTTGTCCTAGAAAAAATAGACAAATGAAGAAAGATGTATATATAGGGATATTCGTTACAGTATTATTTAAGAATAGCGAATAATTGTATTGAATAATTGAATAGAATTGAATAATTGAATTCAATATTCATTGAAATAGGTAAGTAATTGTGCACCTATACTATGGAATACTATAGATCTATTCAGAAAAATAAACTAAATCTATATGAATTGACATGGATAATTATCCATAGTATACTTTTATGTGGGGAAAAGCATATTACTGAACAGAACGCTTGGTAAGACTCCTTGTGTAATGAATGCTTATATAACTGGTAAAATCGGGATATATAGAGTGCTCTGTATACATGGTGTTTGTCAAAAGGTGGGATAAATGTGGTAAAGGATTTCCCTTTCTCCCTTAGGTAGTTATAGTCAACATTTTACCAAGTGGGTACACTGTGTGTATAACTGGCCATAACCACAAGGATATTACTGTTGTAGAATGAAATGTTCACTGTCAGAAATATCATAGCAGAGGATGCAGAGTGTCCCTGCTAGTGAGAGGCAGGAGCTCCTCTCTCTGCCTGATCAGGTTTGGGAAGCTCCGCAGAAGGTGACCTTCCAACCAGAGCTAGAAGGTTGAGTAGGATTTCCTTAGACGGTGAAGAGAGGAGAAAGCACTCAAGTTTGGAGGGACAAGTTAGGCAAATCACTGTGTCTTGGTGACACCAAAATGAATAGATCCGGGTCCTATCTGCTCTCAAGGACCTCCCAACCAATATGAGAAGACAACGCACATGTAAGACAGTTCATGACTCAAAGCAAGACGATCTAAGCATTTAGGAGGTGATGAGGGTTTGGACAAGAACTTTTCTGGGTAAGAGGATTTAGTTCGTTCCACAGGGGTTCTCAATTTTTCCCCAGCCCCAACACATCTGAATGATAGGACACATTTCATCATAATGGTGACACGGAAGAGCAGCAATTCACAAGGAAATTGGGGGCTGGGCGTGTCAGTTTCCCTTTGAAAACTCCTGGCACAGAAAGACACTCTGAAGGGAATGCCTAAGGGACACTGAGTAACAACGTTGGCTGAAAAAGCTACTCGGTGGGTTTGTGGAGGTTTAGAGCACCTATGCTGAGTGAGAGCTTGGTATCAGCTTCTTCTCCAAGACTAGATCTCTTTCCCAGAGTGGCCATGAATAATGCATCTGACATGCTCCTTTTGATTCCCTATATTGTCTGCCAATTTTACTCTAGTATGCAAATAATATTACAACACAAAAGTAATTTTAAAATGAAAATATTAAAAAAATCAGTCATCTTCCACCAATTTAACTTAACTTCATACACTTTGTGTTGATTATTAAGTCTTTGTCCATAAGCATATATCTTTTGTAATAGTAATAATAATACATGTACACTCTGTTTATTGATTTTTATTACTTAACACTATAGGTACAAATTTTGCCATGTAAATAGATAGCCCATAACTGAAATTTTAATGACTGCATTACATTCCATGGAATTGCTGTACCATAATTTATTTACCCAGTTGTCAGACATTGAAGCTGCAATGAATAACATGGTTTCTATCTTCTTTTTATATTTGTAAAAATTATTTCTCTACAATAAATTCCCCAGAGATAGATTATTAAATCAAAGATTAGAATCATATTTTGTATCTCAAAAAAACCCAAATTTCCATGACGGCTCACCGCACGTTATCTATGCAATTTTATCACAATATCACTAGTATTTGGTATTATTGCTTTTAAAAAAACAAAACCTTTCCTAATTTAAAAAAATGTAAAACTGAGACTTGCCGTGGTGTGGTTTTTAAGATCTTCAATTGCAAGTGCCAGCGATTCTTTTATTCTGTGTTACTATAGAGGTTATGAGAACTCACTGGATTACAGGCCTCTGAATGCTTGCGTGCTTGGACAAGTTGCTTAATTTATCTGGGCTTCTGCTTCTTATCCACAGAATGGGGATAATAGCATTATCTGGCTGGATCGTTGTGAGGATTAAATCAGTGAATACATGTAAAGCACCTAGAATGGTGCCTGGTACACAATAATCACTCAACTTATGTTACATGTTATTATTATTATTGTTGTTATTATCAGTAGGACAAATAGTGGTATTACATTGATAGGAGCAAAGGAGTAGTATTTCTATTTTTTAATAATAGTTAAGATAATAATAGTTCAGATCTTTTAGGATAGAAATATTCTCTCTAATTTATTTACATAGATACCTTTTACATATATACTATTTGTATATTTACATATTACTGCTTTAATTATTATTAAGGGCATATAGCCACTTATTGATGTCTAATTTCAAGAAGGTACTTCATCTCTCTTTGTATCTACTTCTTCATGCACCAAATATGAGAATGGACATATCTTACAAGACTTTTGTGAGGATTTGAAATAATATGCATAATTAAAGGGAGAAAATTTAATCCTCTTAGAGGCTAATATAAGAATTACCTTAGGAAGAGGGCTTCCTTTGTTCAGAAACTGCCATAATAAGCCCCCTTGAGGTGGGCTTTAAGGTTTTAAAGAAAGAAAAAGAAATCAGTCTTCATGAGATAAGGAAGAAATTTGCTCCTGAGAAAAAGGGAGGAGAGTGATGGAGATGGGGGGCAAAAAGATAGCAAAGGCTTTGCAATGACGTCCTGTGTCACCCTGGGACATCCATAATTCTCCCTAAAGTCCCTATATTCACAACATATATGGAGTGAGTTCATTTTAAGGGAATAACTAAGTTTGACATGAGAAAGTACATAGAAAGCCCCAAGGAAACTCAGGTGCCCAGAGCTTATTTAAGAGGGCGTGAGGAGAGGGATGACACAAGATTAATGGGATTTCTCTTATTAGGGCTTTGGCCATTCCAAAGTCATAGAATTAAGGAGATCTTAAGGTGCAGGGAGCCCCCAGTTAGCATCAGGATTATATGGATATAAGTGCCTGGTGCGTAATAATTAATTGCTCAATAAATTGTAGCATAATTTTTAAAAACATAAACATTTTTATTATGTTTTACAGTTGACTATGCATTTTCACATGCATCATCTCGTTTAATCTCATTTAATTTTCACAACAATTTCCTTTGCCATAATTGGGGAAATATTTTTCTCAATCTATTGTTTTCCTTTTATTTCAGTTATGATATTTTTTCATTGTGCATGCATTTTAAAATTATATGTAATTGAAAATGTCAATCTTTTCTTTGAGATTTCTTCTATTGCTACAAACCTTAGAAAGCCAACATTCCTCCAACAAACTGGTAAGTACTCAATTGTATCTTCCACTAGTAGTCTGATGATTTTATTTTTTTATCTTTTTTGAAAAATTTAACTCAACATGGTGTGTTCGAGAAAGCAAATATATGTGGAAGACAGAGAGATTACATTTAGTGAACTCCTATGAAATTTTACAATAGCTAGGTGATTTACATGTCATATATATATATTTACCTGTCAGATACATATATATATATATATCTCCACAACGAACTTGTGAGGTAGGTTTTATCGTATCCATTTTACAGAAAATAATGCCAACATTTATTGAGCCCTCACCTCTTGCAAGGCTGTCTTTATGCACTTTGCAGTTCATCTTCACAACAGCCCTATCACAGGGGTAAGGTCATTATCCTCATTGCATATATGGAGAAACTAAGATAAAGAGCAGTTAAGTCACTTAGTTGAGGTCTCAGAGTTAGCAGAGGACACAGCAGAGATTTATACCCTGCCAAATCCGATGCCGAAACTACTTGCTTAACCACGACCTAATACAGAAGACCCTGTAGCTCAGAGAGGTTGAGTCAGTCACACAGCTATTAGGTGGGTCTGCCTAATGGTATAGTCCAGGTTCTTTTTATAACAATACTCTCTGCATCAGTCCCTCTCCCCCTCAGACTGAACAGTCAAGATGGCAATGCCATTAGCACAGACATCCTGCTGATTGCACTCAACTTTTTGAGCTACGAATATAAACCAATCTATAAGGCAAGAGTGAGCAATATACTCAGAAAAGCAGGAGCTCCAGCGAGTGCAAATATGCTTCCCAGTGCTGTTTCCACCTAGGGTTTATGTGCCTGGTAAAAATTAAATGGCTGTGTGATAAATTGACCATGAGATAAAGCAATTTCCAAGGGAAGAGTGAGAGGAGAAACAAAAATGATTAAGAAAATGAGACTAACTGGGTGAGACAAGATTAAAGGAGTTAACTGTGTATAGCTGAGCTTGGTGAAGGCAAAAAGAGAACTGAAACACCAACAAATACCTATGCACAAGGAGGTCGACGGTAATTCCAGGAGGTGGGAGGGCAAGAATTGTTTTATGTGGTTTACAGATCACCCCAATTAGAGAACAAATTAATAGGAAAAGAAGCAAAATCACAAAATCACTAAACAGCATTCACATTACAACCAGGTCATGTATAAAGCAAGACAGCCAAGGGCAGGCTGGGAAAAATGGGAGTTGCTGAGAAAAACGGGAGTTTGTTGTGCTCTCTGTAATAGGATGCACAGTTCTGTCACAAGGCAGACTTGACTTCCAAAAGGCCTCTGCTCTCTTCATGTGGGTCAAAACGGCCTCTCTTCTCATACTTTCACTATGCCCTCCCTTGCTCTCCGGACACATTGTTCTTCATTTGGTTTCTTGACCACGCCTACCATATGCCTCCGTTAGGGCCTTCCCAACTGCTGTTCCCTCTTCCCTGAATAATAGTCATTGTCATAGTCATCATCATCTTTTGTCATCAGCGTCATTCAGCCAGGTCATCTTCTAACTCCTTTACCTCATTTATTTCCTACAACTCTATGTGATAGATTTCATTATTGCTCCCTTTATACAGAAGCAGAAACAGGCACAGAAAGTTTAATAGCTTATTTTTTTTCAGACAACTAGCTTATTTTTCCTCCATTTTCTTTTCATCTTTTCAACTGTTATCCATTCTTTCAGTCTCAGCTTTAAGATCACTTCATTAAGGAAGACAACCCTGACCACCACATCCCAACTATTCAATATTCCCAAAGTAGACTTCACCTAATTGTCACTGCACACACATTTCTATTTGTTTGGTATCTTTCTTTCCTTCAGGTTGTCAGCTCCATGGGAGGAGACATAGTTATCTGTTAGGCGAAATGCCTGGCACATAATAGGTGTTTAACAAATATTTATTGAATGAATGAATGTGAATAAATGAATAATATCTAGAATAATAGAAGGGATGACTCTGCTCTCTTTTATGGTCAGATATGGCTTCTATACTTTAAAAAGAATATATATATATATATAAAAAGAATATATATATATATATATAAAAAGAATATATATATATATAGCAATAGGAATGCATTCAGAGGAGATTAATGGGTACCTATGGATGGCTGTGAGGGTGGCCCTCAAAGCTATGTCACATATGGCATAGTTGACTAATGGAGGCTATTTATCCTGGGGAAAATAGGTTATAGAGATATCTATAATTATTTCAGATAGCTAAAGGAATGTAGGTGTTAGATAGATAACATGATCAATTGCCCTGGTGCATTAAATAAGCTTACCAATACTTAATACTTGCCCACCTTACCTTTTTTGTTTTTATTTTTTTGGTGAGGAGGATTGGCCCTGAGCTAACATCATGCCAATCTTCTCCTATTTTTCATGTTGGACACTGCCACAGCATGGTTTGCTGTATGCTGTGCAGGTCTGCGCCTGGGATCCGAACCTGCGAACCCCAGGCCACTGAAGAGGAGTGCGCGAACTTAACCACTGCACCACCAGGCTAGCCCTCCCACCCCACCTTTAAAAAATAAAGAGAAAGAATTGAAAAGAAAAAAAAAATTCCGTGAACAAATAATTAAGTTTCCTGGACCAAGTCTGTAGAATCTTACAAAGAAAAAAACGCTCCAGACAACTGGGAACATGAATTTTACCTTGACTTTGAGGGACACCAACCTGACGAAACACAAATCCACATTCCATAAAAACAGGAATATTTTTGAATGGTCATTATTCAACTAAACTGGAATTCATCAAAAATTCATATTTTGAATGGCCAATATACAAGTAAATTGGAATTCATCAAAAAACAGTTTCCAGGAGTTTTGCTACAGATGTCTTCTAGACACTGATCATATTTGATTACCGGGTCTTTCAATTATTTCTGGAGCCTAAGGAGCAGCCTCGGGATATTCAAGAATCAGCAGTTAGTTCAGTAGGTAGGTGCTCTATCTACAGGAGCATGAATTATGAGGAGCTACTCATTGTAGCCTGCATTTTGCACAACAGTTACATTTACATAAGGAGTACTAATTCCTTAGTCTTGCATTCAAGTCTTCAGAGTCTTATTTTCAGTGATCAGACTACGCAATAAACCCTTTGCTAAAGCCAGATTAATTGACTGTTCCCCAGATATCAAGTAGGTTCTCACCTCTCTTCCCATCCTTTCTTTGCCCCATGCTTATCTGAACACTCCCCAACCCTTAGGAGATACTTAAGCCATACTTCCCCAGGAAGGCTTTCCAGATCTCTCTGGCCCAGGGATCTCTCTAAATCCTTTGCGATATCCTCAAACTCACCTTAGCACTAAAGTAGATAATGCCATGCAATTTAACAATATGTAGTATATTTTGTCTCTCTGACAACATTAGTTTCTAATTAAAGGCTGTTTATTTCTTTTATTTCTTTTGTTTTCAATTTCCAGAGGGTACTGTGCAAAAAGCAAATAATTATTGAATGACTCTATAGTGACTTTTACCGGGTTGACAAATCAAAGCATTTTTAAATACATTTTAAATACTTTATCATATTCTATTTATCAATATTCTAACTCATTCAAAAAAGGATTTGTGATAGACCGTAAAAAAAGTCAAACACATGTTAAAGTTTTTAGAAAAGAAATAGACCCAAAGCCATGAAAGAGAGGAAACATTAGGATATGCCAACCAGGAGACTTAATATGGGGCGGATGAATGTTAAAATTGGTTCTGAGTCTCTTGGCAGCCAAGAAGACAGAGAGATGATACGTTACATAATCTCTTACTATCTGATAAAATGTAGTAGATCAGTTCTTTATCATTTTCCTCATACTAAACGCTAATGAAACTTATCTCCTGAGATGTTACGTAAGGGATCACTAGGTGAAACAATGAATAATGTTTTCAATTATTTTATAAAAAATGCATATGGATTTTTCTTCTGATGTTTGTTAAAGACCCAAAATGTACCTAGAATTGAAATTGCTTAGACATATAGATACATAATGAGATACTTAGAAAAACTCCCTTACATATATATATTTTTTTAATTGGGCTCTTGAGATAGACAATTTAGGGAGTTTTTCAATATCTCCATCCTTTGTCATTGGTCTCTTCATCTTATGATTTCTGAAGCTTAGCTATTGGGTCATTATCAACTATACTCTCCATTCTTATAACTTTATATTCATTTGACTTACATTTATTGGTAATAATTGAACAAATTAATATGTATTCAGTGCTTTAGAGTCCACAGAATACTTTACTATCCATAGAGAATACGTTACTATCCATGATTAAATGTGACCCTCATGAGAACACCAAGTAAGTGTTATTACTACCTCCATTTGTTTTTTGTGAAAACTGACAGGATAAGAGATGAAGAACAAATACCTGAGTCCAGTCCACATACATAATGTATACGTTAACAAGATGGGCGTTGTGGGGGGGAGGGCTGAAGATGGTGAACGCGCTCCCATTCTTTCCCAAGATAACCCATTTTGAAATAGCAGTGCCATCTAGTGGTTATTTTAGACACAAAAGGAATGAGGATGTTTCAAGATGGCCCCTGGATAGTGCAATCAACATTTTATGCTATTCTGACATGCATTCTTTGAGCTTAGAGCATTTCCTGCTAGTTGACAGATTCTGGCCTTTCAATATGGAAAGTGCACCACATCTACCCAGAGTCAGTCAAAGCTATTGATCCTGATAAGTGACTTGACCTCAACCAGTTGTTCTCCTCCAGTTGTTTAAAGCTTAAGAAAGCTGGCAATGTAATCTGAAGAGGTCAAGTGTGTTTAGGAAGGACCATTGACAAGGTATCAGAAAGAAGCTGACTGTTATGTGCATGTGTCAGAGAAAAACAAGACATGTTTTTCTGTATGTTTCCCGAGAAAACGGACACCAAAATATTGTCCCACAAATGAGATGGGGTCTGTGGATAGCAACAATAACTAATAACTAATGCGGTGCCTCACATTTTAAACTTTGTAAGACCATCTGACATACATTATCTCATGGCTCTCTCATAAATGTTGACAGGCGTTGTTTGTTTTTCTTTGCTGCTTCATGTCATTAGCTTTGTTTGGAATACTCTCTCTCCTCTCCATATGCACACTGAAGAGCCAACCAGTGGGCTACCTTCTCCTTTAAGTTTTTACTGACCCCGCCCTGTAGCTTATCACTTTGGACTGCTAGTTTTCTTTTTATCCAGGTTTCACCACACCTTACTTCTAACACTTACTGGTTTGGTCTTGTTTATATCATTTTTGCCTATATTCTATATTCTCTCCTAGATCAAAAAGCCTTTCGTTATCTTAAGTCTTATTGATTACTCTCTGAAAGATATGTCCTATAACTGGCCTAGGGCCTATTATCATGACCCCCAGAGACTCCCCGGTAGCTGACCCTTGTTATCTTTCTGCAGGTCAAAGTTTAGGAATGCACTTAGACCAGTGTTGTCAGCCTGAGAAAGCTGAGAGTGATAAATGAGAACTATTTCCAAGGCTGAAGGTAGAATGCTGTACTCTGTTCTGTTAGTCATGCTATGTATCGTACAGACCAAAATTTGATAAAGTGCACCTGGCTGATAGGAGATGACCCCAGGACAGACTCACTCCAGTCTTAGATACCTACGCCTACCCTTGGGGTGTGAGTGGGGCAGAACTGAACATTCCATAGCTTTGATCTGACCTTCACTCACTCAGATATTATCATTTGCAACTGTGCATCCCCAAGTGAGGATTTTGAAATTCCAAAACTTGCATCTCTTCCTGTTCAGTGTAATGCTGCTGATTCCTCTACCATCTTTACAACATTTTCTTTTTATAGTTTAGATAATTCAAGCTTGATTGACCCAAGTGATGTCTGGAACTGAAATGACATCAATCTGAAGCTACTACTGTTAGCAGTGGTCATGCCCTTAGAATAAAATTTGGTCCAGGGTATGAATCTCATATATAACTATTGAATAAATGCATGAATAAATGAATGAATAAACATGCGAATTACCAAATGGAGGAAGAAATGTATGCAAGAAGCACACGAGATGATACTATATTTTTATTTTCATTTACTCATTCATTCAATAGACATTCATGAGGTTCTTCTGAAGTGCCAAAATCTTTAAGGTGTTGAGGAGATGTTTGGACACAAGAGTCAAATGTAACAAAGTGGTGTAAAGAAATCTGACTAGGCTGGTGTGTTTCTCCTCCCACTTCTGAGGACACAGCTCAGCTACCCAGTGAGTCTGACATCTGCCCTTATCTATACCGGGTAGTTGGAAGGCGGCCTAGGGTAATAGAGAACTGTGAAATTGAAAGCACAGAAAAACAGCAAGCAGCCATGGTCCCACCACCAAGTTAAACACTGTTGATAATTTAGTATACAATTCCAAGAATATTAACAAAGCAGAAGCACATACATGCTAATGTTTATGGAGCTCTTAATATGTGCTGGGCACTAGGCATTATTCCTCTTTGCAAATGTCGTATTATTTAACTACTGTCATGGACGCTGTACTGCACCTTCCAGAGCTCCCCTGCAGAACTGAAGGACAGATTGTCCAACTGCTGGGAAAGTTGTCTTGCTGACAGTGCTCAGATCTCAGCCCTCATCAAGAATTGCCTCAGCTGTAAAGAACTGCCTCCCAAACTCTCACCCCCCCCCCCCTTCCAGGGCCAGCCTGCATCCAATACTGACCCATATTGGGGAATAAAGGGCTGCCTCCCTCCCCCCAACTTGGGACTACTCCAATGGACAATCTCGGTTTCAGAGCTCCACATGGGCTGGTTTTGTTGTAATTTCTCCCTCTGCTCAAGCCAGCTGCCATCTTTTCTCTGGAGGTGCTGGTCCTGAGAAGACTCCTAGTAAGTTTCCCATGCTAACCTCTGTCTCAGTCAGCTTCCTGGGGGAACCTCCAACCTGTGATGGCTACTTGAAGGTAAGTAATATTATTAGATCATATTTTAAATGAGCACTTTACAGATAATGAAACTGAAGCAGAAAGATGTAAGCAAGTTGCTCTGGGTCCTGCTGAAAAGAGAGGGCTGAGCAGGATTCCGAGGTCATCTGACTGTTGAGATTCAGAACTGTAACGAGCCGATTAACGAGTTGGTTATTAGGAAAAGAACTGATTTTGGCATCTATGTTTCCTACTCAAGGAAGAAATGGCAGAATTGTGTCTCTTCAGGTATGAGTTTCTCCCTCCCACCTTCTCGTACTTTCTCCCATCCAACAATCCCCTAAACAGGGATTTTGTTTTGTAGCTTCAGAATTTCAGACTCATTGAGGAAGACTGCATTGAGCAGTCACCAAACTGAAGGGCATGGTGGCTAGTGCTTGGAGTTGAGAGCCTACTAGAGGTCCGAACATTGGAGAGTCAAATACCCTGAGGCTGAGGAGGAGAGTTTGAGCCCTTAATGTCAAGGATTTGCATCCTGTTTCCACAGAGCTCTGGGAGCTATGGCAGGACCTCCAGACAGTGTGTATAGATGCAGGAGGGAGTTCACACTAAGAGTCATGGTTTTAGGAACTACAGCTAAATATCCTCATGTTTAGCTATTTAGTGTGTGGACCACCAGCTTTGGAAAGAAAAAACGGGTTGGGATTATGAACATCTCTAAAATGGTGTAAGGAACCAATACGTCCCCCAGATTATGGCAGCACGTAAGCTTAAGGTTCCTGTAGCATCCCGAGGATGCCGCCCACTAATGTCTGAGAATGAATTTAGCACCAGTCACATAGGTGGATGTTGTTAATTTTATTTAGAGAAATACAAGACTGTAACATGTCCTACTCTTAAATATTGTGGAACAATATATAATTTCTTTAAAGATAGATATAGATAGATATACACAGCTAAAATAAATATTATACTTTTAAATTAATTAGTTATCCTTGTATGTTGCCGTTTTCCATGTCTGCATGGAAATCCATTATATGTGTTTTGATAATCTAACAATAGGTTTAATTAATTAATCTAACATCTCTCTTAACCATTAAAATTAATTTCAATTTTTCTTTTTACAAATAGCATTGTGATAAATATCCTTGCACAATCTTTTTGTTCCTTTCCAACATTATTTATTTAGGATCAACTTTTAAAAATGGAAATGCTGAGTCCTATAGAAAATGCACATTCTTAAGGCTTGGATACACATTCCCTATTTGCTCTACTGAAAATTTGATCCCATTTAACGCCTACCAACCCACGTTCCCTTACTCTTATCAACAGATATTCTTCTTCTTTAGTCGTTGCCAATTTTATGTGAAAAATGTGGTCTTTGATTATTCTTAGGTGTCAACATTCACTGCTTTCTTCAAACACTTTGATTTTTACAAGATGCCCAGTGCAGACTCTCAAGGTAGATGTATTTAAAAGGGGCACATTTGCAGAGATCCAGTGCTTTTTGTAAATTCTTTATTTCCCCTGCCAACTATGACTCTCTTGTCTAGGATTTCTCAGATAGAACAGACAAGTTGGATGAAAATAATAAGCACGGCTAGGTTAGATAATAGAACTCAGCCTCTCTCTTTCCAAATCAAAGCTGCCTTTCCTTGTATTATATCCTTAAAATACAAAGGCAACAAAAGACAACATTATAGGCATTGATCTTGGAGTGTGGACAGTTCAGAACAGCACAGAAAAGCCTTCTTGGCCTCCAGGGATAGACTCTGGCCTTTACAATAATTGCCATGTTTCTCCTCGAGGTCAACATCTCTGTTTTCAATAATTGTGGAGATACAATGGAAACTTTCATTTGTTCATTTATTTATTTATTCAAGATGTTTATACTTAACACTTACTTTGTGTCAGGCTCTGTACCAACTTCATTTTCATAGTTATCTCTTTTAAAACTTAAATATAAAAGTCAATCTTATGAATGTAATATTATTAGCTGTATTAGTTTCCTAGGAGATGCTGTAACAAAGTAGCGCAAAGGTTTAAACTGCAAAAATCTATTGTCTCACAGCTCTGGATATTAGAAGTCCAAGATCAAGGTGTTGGCAAGGCTGGTTCCTTCTGAGGGTTGTGAGAATCTGTTCCAAGCCTATCTCCTAACTTCCAATGGTTGGCTCGGAATCTTTGGCATTCCTTGGCTTATAGAAGCATCACCCTGATATCTACCTTCATCTTCATATGGTGTTCTCCCTGTACTTGTGTCTGTTTCTACATATCCCCCTTTTATAAGGACACAAGTCATATTGGATTAGAGGCCCATCCTCCTCCATTATGACCTCATCTTAACTAGCTACATTTACAATGATCCTATTTCCAAATAAGGTCACATCCTAAGGTACCGGGGGTTGGGACTTCAATATATGAATTTGTGGAGGGACACAATTCAGCCCATCGCATTATTCCATTTACAGACATGACAGCTGAGATACAAAGTACAAGATTATGTGAGGGACACACATTGAGTATTAGCCCTGTGTAGGTCACTGTGTTTGTACATGAGAATACCAGGATATGAAGTCATCGCACTTTCTATCACAGCAAGAAATCCTGTGATTTCAAGAGGATAGACAACTGATAGAGCTGTGCATGAGGCTGAAAAAGTAGGTAAGCACTAAAATGGCAGGGGGTTTTGAAAGTCAAATTGAGGTGTTTGGTATTAATTTTGGACGGAGTCATGAAAAGTTTATAAGCAAGTGAGTGAAATAATCAAAATTATGTAACTAATAGTTAAATATTGAATAAGGCTATATTTCTCAAAAAAATAGTTTTATAGTCAGTGCCTTATCTCTCTAATATTCATTACCATTATATTTTAGCTTATATTAGGGTCTAACTCCTTTGGTGACAAGTGTCACAATTGAGGTGGTGGCAAAGCTAGGGGTGGAATCTAAGACTTCTGAATCCTGAGAACTTTATCTTTCTTTATATTTTATTGCAGCTCTCTGAGTCTCTGACACCAACAGAGTGTCCAACAATTCAGTCCTATTCCGACACTACCAGGAGTCAGCATCTGGTTTAATGGCTCAGGTACAGGTTTAAGGGCTCAGACCCACAAGACTGCCCTCACTTCAGGCACCAGTCACAAGTTCTGGGTTCCCAGGCTATCTGCACTTCTGTCCAACTTGGCTACAAATTCAGAGGTTCTCACGACCCCCACTCAGGTTAAATAATTTGCTAGAAATACAGAACTCAAGAAAGCACTTGAGTTATGTTTACTGGCTTAGTATAAAGGATACATCTCAGGAACAGCCAAATGGAAGAGATGCATAGGGCAAGTGATGCGGAGGGAGTCCCATGGAGCTTCAATGTCCTCTCTCTGGGCATGCCACCCTCTTAGCACCTTAATGTACTCAACAACCTGGAAGCTCTCTGAACTTCATCATTCAAGTGTTTTTATAACCCAGTCTCCAACCCCTCTCCCCTCCCTAAAGGTCAGAGAGGGGAAGGGGGCTGAGAAATCTCACTCTGTAATTACGTGTTTGGTCTTTGTAGCGACCAGCCAACAACCTGAAGCTATCTGAGGGCCTCACCGTGAGTCACCTCATTAGCATTCACACAGGTATGTTCAAAAGACACTCCTAACACTCAGGAAATTCCAAGAGTTGTATTAGAATCTCTAAGCCAGGAACCAGAGACAAAGAGCAAATACATATTTTTATTAAACCAAAGCAGCCCTAGAGTGATAGAGTATACATTAATTTTTTTTTTAAATTACAAGCATTTTCACCTTATGGTTATTCTTTGACTTATCCATGTCTCCAAATTAAGAAAGAAAGAAAAAAAAAAAAAAAAAGACTAGGAGTTCTTTAAAAGATGCAATACATATTGTTTATTAAACAGCTAGTACATGCCAGGAAATATGCAAAGTGTTGTGAATAAAAAATAGTATGTTATGAGAATGTCAATTAGTAATTCTAGACCATTTGGTTTCCCAGATATCTTTCCCGGGGCTTCAGTCTTGGGAAAAAAACAATCAGCTTACAACAATTTGTCCACCACATAACAGTTTAGATGTCATGACCTTTATCCCATTTGAACTCCTAGCCTGGCTGATCTCCCTCCTGAGGTCTAGACTTTATCTGTTTGCATCCACAGGACCTATTTGCCTTAGTTGGCTTAGTGGAACCTAGATTTGAGTCCTTAGTGGTCTCAACATTAAAAACAAACAAACAAACAAAAAACCAAAAACAAATGAAAAAAGAAAAAACAATCTCTTTCTGTTTTCTAAGATGTAGCTGAAAAAAAAAAAAAAATAAGATGTAGCTGACTCCCATGGACTTCCCTCTGCCTGGTCCATTTGCCTTACTGAATCTTCTAGCGGTCATCCTCCTTCTCACCCGACCCCCAATATCTAGCCATACTCCCAGCTCCGCTTTGTTCCTGACAGCTATAGTAGTATTGTGTAACAGCAGTGACAGAGGGTGAACAAAATCCTGGAACGGTCCTTTTTATAATTAGAACCAATAAAACCATCCTTGTCATGTGACCTGCAGCGCATGGCCAAAGGCAGCCCAAAGAAACAAACAAACAACAGCTCCATGTGACAAATAGACGCTATAATTGATTGAACCACAGAGTTCCTTGGCATAAACCATACCAATTCTGATGGGTTATTACCTGGCTCCTAGTGAGACAGATAACGGCAGTGAGATGTCAGAACACTTCCTGATGGTGGGAAGTCTGACCTTCCAGACCAGCTGGAATACAACTGGTCCTTGAAGGAAACCAAAATCAAGTCACATAAGGAATGATTAGCTTATAGAAAAGATATGGCAGGAATCATCTCTATCTTAATTTATCAGAAAGGCTCTATGATGTAGTGGGTAGAAGAAAGAGAAAGAGACAGATAATTTTCCCTTGGTCAAAGATGTCCAGAGATGATCCCGGGTACATTGTTGGATGATGAGTTCCCTGTCCTGGACACATTTAGGGAGAGACTGGAAGACCTTGTGAAAGAAATGTTGAGAAGATCCAAATAGGATGAGCTTTTGGCCTTTATAACTTTGAATCTCCCTTTGATTCTTGAGATTCTGTATTTCTGGTGTACGCTCACCTCCAATCCCAGCTATATATGCACATAAGAAACCTATAAAAAATAAAATAAAAAGCCACCAAGAGAATACTATGTCTCTGCATTGCGTGTGACAAAGACAGGCTCATCCTTTTGACCCTTCTCTCTCCCTCTGGTCTCACTAAGCCCTGTGTCTCCGGGAAAGTAGGTCCCAAAGAATGCTGAGTATAGCTTTCTTGGAACATGTCCCACACCAGGAAGCTCTGACTTAACTGAGGTATAAGACTCCTGCCTCTTTGCCCCATCAACCACCAGCTTCTCCATTATGGGAAAAAGTAAACCAGAGAAATGAAAATGAAAACACAAAGTGAAAACAGAGAGGAGCACAAATTATCCAACGATGATGGCTTGTACTGTTGCAGCTTCTCTCTAAGGCCAGATGTAAGCTGGCAGAGAGGACTCTTTCCTGGGAAGGGCAGTAGTTACTTCACTAAGCTGAATTCAGGAGAGGAGATGCACCTGTTTTTGAGACAATATGATAATCACCCCAACCACTCTTGTGAAAAAGAAATCAGCACTATGAAATCCTTCAAAGTCAGTGGTAGTCCATCTAGGATAATTCCAGGTTATCTCTGACACACTGAAAACCCTGTAGATAAAGAGATAACAAGCAAATCCAGCACTCTCCTGTGACTAATGACCTGAAATATTCCTGGCTGTTCCCACAGGCCCTGGTGCCATCCAGTATCTCAATCAGAGACAATGTACTGACCTCTTTGGTCTCTGTGGCTTCAGTTATGTTTCTGTCTACCTGGGGAAAGTACTGGACAAGTTAGTATTTCACCTCTTCTTCACTTTCAGTCTGAGTTTCCATAGAATTCCTTGATGAATTTATAGTTCAATAGAATTCATAACCAAATTACCAAGTGCTACCTCTACTCCATGTGCTAGGGCATGGGACTACAGACAACTAGACAAAATGCTGTCCTTCAAAAAAACCAATACAATAAAAGAGAAAGACTTGTAGAGAGAATATTCTAATATGAAGTAGTGCACACTAAGCCTGTGCCGGGTGATGTGGAAGCTTGAGGAAGATTACTACCTCTGGTCTGGAGCTTGAGAAAATATTTCCTGCTGAAGGACGAAATGAACAGGAGTAGGTAACTCATAGATGCTCTTTGTCATTGAAACTTACACTGTTACTTCCTCTACTCGTTTATTGACATCAACGCTCCATGTCACACTCTTCCTTAACGTTAATATTAATTATGTGAGTGTGTGTTGTATTGACAGATTTGACAGATGGGGAAACTGAGACTCCATGACTTTCAATGACTCACCCATAAAAATATTGCGGATAGGACTTGAGTCCAGAATATCTGATAATAAATTTGGTGGTCTACATCAAAACCGTCTATGGGCTATGAACTTGTTTGTATTTCATTTTCTTCTCAGAAATGATTGTTCTACCCTCTGCAATCTGAAGGTCTGTCTTAACTACAAAGAAGGAAGCAGCTCTTCTATGAAAACGTCACAGGAGATTTGTTATACTGATTCCAGGACCCTTGCATGGATTAACAATGAATGACCCAACAATCAGCCCAGCCTATTCTGCTCTTCTGTTTCTCCATTTATGATGTGAACATCATCACTGCCCAAGTTCCACTACTCAGCTCTAGAGAGCTCCAATCCCTCAGAGCTGTGGTACCCTCTCCGTTCCACATGGCATAGTCATCTTTCACGTCTCTTTCTTCTTTTCCTTTAGAAAGAGTTAGCCATTGCTCCAGAGCCCCAATCCTTTCCCTGACAGCCCTTATCATATTTTTCTATATCCTCCACGAGATGGGGCTATGTCCGCCATATTCCCACTGTATCCCTAGTGGATATCCCTGTGCCTGACATGTAGGCTTTTATAGTTTATTCACTTGTCTGGTGTTGGAAAAAAAACAAACAGCTGTATATTTTAAGGTAAAATTGCAGCACAGAATCAAACTTTTATATTTCTAATTCATTTAATATTAGCACAATTTATCTGGATGGGCACTCCATACTTTAGGATTAAAAATCTCCTCCCTTTTTGCTTGGGACTTACATGCTATTTCCTCTGGCCCCTATCCTGGCTTGTATTATCTATCACTTCTGCTTTTATTCTCTGAGCACTCTCTTTCCTATTTCTTCTTCTAACCCTGAGATATGCCATTTCTATCAAATTCTGCCAACTACAAATAGTTATTCTATGATTTTCAGAGAATAATGGATGGAGATATTAAATGCACTCAGATAACAAAATGAGTCTTCCTTTCTTTCCCAGATCAGGCCTCTGAACGATGCTCTCATGTACAAGGGCCAACTCAGGAAAGACAGACACGCGTGGACCCTTCTTACCATTTTTAACCGTTCAACTGTACCAGCCCAGCATCACAAAACCTTCCTTTGGGGATGAGAGCTTGGGTTTCAAACCAGGTGAATCTGGGGTCTAATCCTGGCCCTATCATGTCCTAGTTGTATGATTTATTGAATCTCTCTGGGACTCAGTTTCTCATGATAACACCAGTCTCACTATGGTTGTTGTAGGTTAAAAACAGGAATATATATGTATATGTACATATATATACACATACAGAAAGCTTGACACATATAAAGTGCTCAAACAAATGTTTGCCCTTAATTTCTCTCTGAATCTCTCTCTCGCATGCATATGTTTACTCAGTAACTCACATAGTCATTTGGTGCAGAAAAGTCCTGTGACAAACGGAAGTTATACATACAGGAAAATACCCATTCCTCCAGAGAGAGGGAGAGAGAGAGAGAGAGAGAGAGAGAAGAGAGAGACTTTCAACACCAATAATGAAACAACAAAAAAAGACTATTCCAAGGGCATCTTCATCCAGGAACTCTGTGGCTTGTGCATCCTCAGTCCTTCCGCCAGCCCAGTCACCGGGCAGAGTTTGCTTATTCCACATTGCTGTGTGTCCTAATTCCACAATTTAATGACCTATCCCAGTGGCCCGGTCTTTCTTTCTCCACTGCTCCCCAGCTCCTGCCGCCTTCTCCTCTGAGCTCCTGGTCACACTTTGAATAACACAATTACAGCTCAGGTTGACGCCTCAGTTCCCAGATTGCAGAGGGTTTTAATTGCAGTGGGTTCTTTTAAGCTCATGGTTATTTTTAATTATGAATGCCTGAAGCTGGCCTGCCACAGTATAACCTTCAGCTCTGAAGAAAGAAACAGGCCCAAGAAACAAAGAAGTAATAGGAATCCCATTTTCATGCAAATTGCCTCAATGACAAAGAAATGTGGGAGAAGAGACTCATTCCTGCATTCCTGAGAGGTGACACTGGCTTTGAAAATGTCCAGCTCCACATTCAGAAGAGATGTAGATAAAACTGGCTCATTATACCATAGTTTCAGGCCCTATAAACATATCAGTAACTCAGCTCCTTCACCTGCATTTATGGCTTATTTCTGATATTTTGATTGGCAGGATGGGCCTTAAGCAACATTTTTATTTTTAAAAAAATTTCTGCCTTCAGGAAACCACATTCCTCAGCCTAGCACCCAAGACAATATTCTTTCAACAAAAAGTAACAGTAGCCACTATCTGTGTGCGAGAATCCTCTCTTCCCACGTTGTCCCTGTGGTTGTGCTGCAGGCAGATATGACATGCACCTGGTGCAGCGCTGAACACCACAAATGTTATTTTATTGTTATTATTTAATTAATAATAATTTTAAAGGATGAATACTGGTTAAAACATTATTAAACTATTTCATCATTATTATTATAAAATAACTTTTAGTCACCACAAGCCTGCCAAGTAGTTTAAGTGTACACCTGCCAAATTCCCCACTGGCTCAGGGCTCTTCCAAGATGGGTGAAGTCATCTTTGCAGTTCCTACTGCTTAGATGACTCCTGCCTCTCTCGCTGCCTCCGTCTGCTGTGAGGCATCCTGAGGGTTGATAGGGTGAGGAGTGGCAAGGACATCTCATACTGATCTAGTACCTAGCTGTGCCAAAGAACGTACTAAGGGCTTTATACTTAGTCTTTCATTTAAATCTGAAATGACTTTATGAAAAAAGTATCACTAGCCCTGAGTTCGGAGAAGAAAACTGAGGCTCAGAGAATTTAGGTAATTTGCAAAGCCGCTGTCTTGGTTTGTGTTCCCCGGAAGCAGAAAGACCTTCTATACCTGTGGAAGTGGAGAAGTATGACCATGGTCCACTGGGACCCACTGGAGCTCCATCCAACAGGGAAACTCTGGTTTTACTGGGTTGTCCCATCAGAGAGATAAGAAAGCTAAGGTGTCATTCACAAGCTTCTGTCAGTCATTGCTTAAGGGCTGCTCCCAGGGTTGTTTGTTTTCTGCTTCTTCCAGTCTGCCAAGAGGCTGGGCAGAGTGGTCCTTTCTCTGCTTCAGAGAAAATCGTCATTCAAAGAAACACACATACACTCATCTGGAGATAGTGGTTGCCCACTGAAGTGATAGGGCCTTAGAGATATAAGGAAAGGAGGGACTGACCACATCTTCTGCAGCCACCAAGCTCATAAAGAAAAGAAGAGGAATTCAAACCCAGGGTTGTCTGGCTTCAAAGTGTACAGTGACTCTACTACAGTGTACAATATCATATGCCTATAGAAAGGTAGGATTAAATATAACTGGAAGGATGTTTGTCAATCTGTACTCAGGATCTATTTCATGCATATAGAACAGAACATTAAAACGGCCAAATATTCAGTACACAATCTGAAGTCATAGCCTGGTAAAGAAGGATGTGCTTCTTCCTCTCAAACCACCACTCCCTGCAGGAGAGAACAGATCATCTCAATGCCCTATCCAATACACCTGCCCCCAGGTCCTGCCTTAGCCTCTACAGAGGTAACACACCCTTGTGTGTGGGCTGGACGAGAGAAGAGCCCCCAGATTGCTAATGCTCCTAGCTTCCTAAGAAAGCAGTATCTCCAGAAGAGGCCTTTGCTCATCCTCTGTACCATCACACCTCCAATTGTTCCTGGAGGGAAGATTTCTCCCACAACTTCCGTATTAAACAATTATCCACCTTCTTCTAAGAGACTGTCAGGACCACTCACAGCATCTATCTGCCCTTCACCCTTCTTTAGACCTGATATTGCCAGAATCACTTCCTCCACCCCCTCCCCTAGTGTTCTGCAATCACTTAAGTCTTTCATTGTGCATTCTGGAACCCACAGTCAGCCGGGAGCACGCTCTTCTAATTCCTCAGGCTGCTCTCTCAAAGTTCTCATTCCTTTCACCTCTTGTCCTATCTGTCCAGCAACTATAACTTCTTTCCCTGGAGCTATCTTTAGTGTGGATCTGCTTGCTTTTATTCCCCATGTCAGGAACTGGGTGCTGGCTGTCCTTTCTCTCCATTCTTCCAAACATTTTCTTTTCCTTCCTCTTTCAAAAACCTACCTCCTTTGAAACTGATTCCATTAGACTGTATCACCTACTCCTCTTCCCTGTTGCTGTCAGCTACTGGCCTCTTCATCGATCCCCTGCACTCATTGATGATTTTAGCACCTGCTTTGCTGTTCTTCTCCATCTCTATCCCTGTCACCATTCTTAATAATTTCAAGATTAGTTTGAATGATCCATTCAACACTTAGTCCTCTCTGATATTTAAAGTAGGCTATAGTCATCTTTCCACAACCCCATCTCAGACACCCACTTGTGCACTCATACCATTATCCTTGTCAACACCAATAACTGGACCCTATCCTATAATTCTTTTACCGCTTTCTCCATTTCTAGCTCACTTATATTTTTACCCCCGTTCCAGCCTCTTTCATCTTCATTAAGATCTTCTATCTTTCCCCTCTTGTTTTCTATCCACTTCATTCCTTCTTTTTCTCACGTCCCTCCTTACCCAGCTTAGGTCTCAGGGCCTAGCACTATACCCACTCTTTTGTAACCATAGTTAGTTCTTTTCCCACTATCCTGCTTTCTTGACAGAACCCTAACCCTAGTTAAATCTAACTACCCATCGACTCTGTTCCTGCACCTGAACAACTAAACATTCTGAGATACACACAGATTTGTTGTCTGGTCTCACTTTAAAAGCATGACCACAGGGTCCAGCCCAGTAGCATAGTGGTTAAGTTCATGTGCTCTGCTTCAGCAGCCTGGGGTTCGTGAGTTTGGATCCCTGGTGTGGACCTACATACTGCACATCAAGCCATGCCATGGCGGCATCCTACATACAAAAGAGAGGAAATATTGGCATAGATGTTAGCTCAGTGACAATCTTCCACAAGCAAAAAGAGGAAGATTAGCAACAGATGTAAGCTCAGAGCCAATCTTCTCCACCAAAAAAAAAAAAATACATGACCACAAATCCCAGTGGGCACTCCAGAATTTCTAGTTATCCTAATACCCTTCTTTAATGCATCTGTCTTCCCACTCTTTAGATGAATATTTTACATTTTTGCCTCTCTTCAAACCCACTTCTTCCCCTTCGTTTTCATAACTTAACACTTGACCTAGAAAATAGAGACAATTTGACTGTCATGAATTAAGCCATCATGGACGCATTCATTCCACAAATACTTAGCTTACCTTGTGTCAATCACTGATCAGGGTAATGGGGATGGTAGTGAATGAATAGAGGAAGACCTCTCAGTCTTGGCACTTTTCTTCTATCACCATATCTACCATTGTCCACCCCACATTATTACCCAAACTCTGTTCTCCTCTTGTTGGAATGGATGGGCCTTCTCTCATCTAAGGGCAACCCTCCACTTGAGGCCTGTATCCTAACCCCTCTCACTTTCTCAGAGAATTTGCTCTTGTAATTATGCCCTATCTTTCCTAGCATCAATTTCTACTTCTCTACTGGATCCTTTCTAACAATTTACAAATATGCTCTAGTATCGTCTATCTAAAATTAAAACAATCCAACAAAAACACTTTCATGTCCCCATGCTTCCCTCTAGTTATTCCCTCATTTTTAAGTTCCCCTTCACAGCAACGCTTCTTCAAAGAGTTGTCTACAAGCACTGTTTTCACTTCCTAGCTTCACATTCTTTTCTCACCCCATTCCAGTTTGTTTTTTCCCTGGCTATTTGTCCTACCACCAGTGACCTCCAAACTGCCAAATCATATGGTCACTTTTCCATCTTCCTATATTTTACAGGATAAAGGTTAAGACGGTAGGTTCTGGAGATAGACCTCCTGGGTTTAAGTCCCAGTGTTGCTCACTTAACAACCATGTCACCCTGCAAATTTACTTAATCTTTCAGCTTCTTGATTTCCTCATCTGAAAAGTGAGTATAACAATTTTACATATCAGTTAGATTTATTATGAGAATTAAATTTGGAAGAACATACAGCATTTGAACTGTGTTCCAGATACAGAGTAAGCGCTCAATTAATGTTGGCTATTATTATTACAATGATGATGATGATGATTACTACATACTGATACTATGGTAGTAGTGGATATTGGAATCCTTACCTTACTTGACCACTCAGCACCATCTCAGACAATGGAGCATGCCCTCCTTGCACTTTCTAACCTTTCCCAGCTCCTCCTCTGTTTGACCTGCAAATAGAGAGCTCTATGCTCAGTCTCGGGCATCTGATTCTTCTCTATTCACACTCGCTCATTTGGTGATCTCACGCAAGCCTATGGATTTAAATAATCTCTATATGATAACAGCTTCTAAATGGATTCTTTCCTGAGGACTAGACTCATACACTGGAGGCTTACTTGATTTCTCCACTTGAATGTCTGAGATGCATCTCAGACTTGACAGAATCAGTAAAACTCTGGCATGTGCCCTCAGTTTCTTCCAAATCCTTAATAAATGGTACAACCATCCATCTAGTTGATTAGACCAGAACTTGAGTTGTTCTTGATACCACATTTTTCCTTTCCCTCCATGTTATGGACTGGATGTTTGTGTCCCCTCAAAATTCATAGGTTGAAGTCCTAACCCCAGTGTGATGGTATTTGGAGGAGGGGCCTTTGGGAGGTATTTAGGGTTAGATGAAGTCATGAAGATGAATCCTCCATGATGGGATTAATGTCCTTGTAAAAAGAGAAAGAGACAGGAGATCTCTCTCTCTCTCTCTCTCTCTCTCTCTCTCTCTCTTTCTCTTTCTCTCTCTCTGCCATGTCAGGATACAGCAAGAAGGTAGCTGTCTGCAAACCAGGAAGAGAGCTCTCACCATACACAGAATCTGGTGGCACCTTGATGTTGGATTTCCCAGCTTCCAGAACTGTGAGAAATAAATGTTTGTTGTTTAAACCATGCAGTTTATGGTATTTTGTTATTGCAGCCCCAGCCAACTGAGACTATATTTCCAATTAATTCATTTTTTCAACCAATATTTCTTGAGCACCTACTGTGTACTAGTCACTCTTCTAGCCACCAAGGATACAGATGTTAACAGAACAAAATAATTCTTACCCTCGCGGAGCTTATATACTTGTCTTCTGACTTCACCCTGAAAATAAATTCAAATCTGTTCCCTCTTCTCCATCTCCACACCAACTCTCAGCCACCATCCTCTTTCATTGGGACAACTGCACTGGCCTCATTACTCTTCCCCTCACTTCCACACTTGCCCCTTTACAATCCATTCTCTACACAGCAGCAGAGTGACCTTGTGAAAATCCTGCTTATATTGCCTCAGGGCTTCCCATTTTGTTTGTAATAAAATCTAATATCTTTACCTTGACTCGCCTCTCTAACCTCACCAGCTCCATGACTCTCCCTTGCTCACTGGGTTCCAGGCATACTTGCCTTCTTTCCATTCTGCTTTAGAACTGTTACATCAGATCCTAGTTTACATGTCACCTCTTCAAAGAGCCTTCCCTGATCTTCTAATATAAAGCAGCTTCCTGTCGTTTTCTTAAGAGTCACTTGGTATATTTTCAATGGTGTCTCTCCTAAAACCCCTTTGTATATTTCTCAGAGCCTTTAGTGCTTTAAACTGTTTATTTTCCTCATTTATGTGATTAATGTGCTAATATTTTCTCTTCAGACTTTAAGTTAGTTGAGACCAACAGAGAAAGTAATATTTATAAAAATAAGAAAAATGAAAGAAGAGTAAGTAGATATGAAAATAAATTACTTGGACTAAGGGTAAGGAACTCAGTGTTCGTATGTTAACTTTGTCACTAGCTACAAGATATGGCCCTTGGGTACATCATTTTCCTGGGACTCAGTTTCCTGCTTTATAAAATTAGGTCGTGTGGAGATAGAGCCTCATACTGGCAATAGCATGAACCATAGAACTAGAAAGGCCTGGTTTTTGAATTCGGCTCTGTCTCCTACTGGGTATGTGATTTTGAAGAAACTTTTTTTTGAAGAAGAAGATTCACCCTGAGCTAACATCTGTTGCCAATCTTCTTCTTTTTTTGTGTGTGGGCCACTGCCACAGCCTGGCCACTGACAGACGAGTGGTGTAGGTCTGCACCTGGGAACTGAACCCCAGGCCACCGAAGCTGAGTGCACGAAACTTAACCACTAGGCCACCAGGGCTGGCACTGGAGAAACTTCTTAAACCATCCCTATCTATCCAAAGAGTTGTTGTGAGAATTAAATAAACTGTGGGAAAACCTAGTACTGATCCCAGGGCATGTGGGCACTCTGGAAATTCAAGTTCCTTTCTCTTTCCCTTTGTCTGCTGTGAACTATAGTAAACAATGTTCCTTGAATGCAGCAGACCCTACAGATGTATAGAATGACTAAAGCACATGTAAACTGAGAATAGAGAAATGAATTTTTCTTCTGTCCTCATTTCCAGGCACAGTGAGGTACAAAGGACATTCCCAGTTTTGTTTAGTCCCAAGCTTGAATGTATTAATCTAATTAAAATAAAGAAAGAAAGAGTAAAAAGAACCTTACCAAGTATGCTCAAACAGCAGGCAAATAATGTTTGCACTCAGAAGAAAGAAGTTTACACTAAACTTTGCAAAGCATGAGCAAGTCCTCCTTCCCAGCCTAGGCTGACTCAGAGAAGGGCATCTAGACAGAGAGGAAGCAGAGGGAGGTCCAGGGGCCCTTCTTCTCCTGCGGTCACCAGGCAGGACAGCACCTGGGCAAGAGCTGGGGCTTATAGAGGCCTCTGATTCCTTGGGGAGCCTCATATAAACCACAGCTGCTCCAAAAGCCCTTCCTTGTCTCCTTGGCTTTGTCTCCCCAGGGTAGAGAGGGAGTCTCCATATACTGAGTCCCAACATCTGTCAGCCACACTCCTATGTGCTGTATAAGCTTCACAACAAACCTTAGAGTAGGCAGTATTTTTGATATTTTATATTCGTTGAGTTTCTACCGTGTGCCAAGCCCTCTGACAGACATGTCTCATACTTCATCTCAATCTTCACCGCAATCCTGGGAGAAGACACAATTGTGCACTTTGTGCAGATGAGGAAATCAAGGTTCAGAGAGGTTGGTTAACTGTGGGAAGTTCCTCATCCAGGGAGTGGTAGAGCTGAGATTGAAAACAAGGACTCTCTGACTCCAAGACCCAACACGTGACCCAGATTAATACAGTCTAAAGAAATGACAGGCCCCAGGAGAGTCTATGCATGTGTGCCTATGTACACTCCCCTTACCTGATTTATATTTCAAGTTATCTCACTGAAAGATTTTATGGTTTCCTGATGTGCCACAAGCTTTTCCTCCTTAGAGCCTAATTCCCGTTGTTTATTACACTGAACTGCTCTTTTCTTTCATTCCCAAATATACATATTGTACCTCATCGTGTGAAAGCCCAGAGGGAGAGTGGTGGGCAATATCTCTTGGTGGGTAAGAGACTAGGCTTTTAGGTCAGATAACCAGAGAGAGTTTGAAGAATTAAATGAGATAATGTATATAAAGTGCCTGGTACATGGCAGCCTTCAAAAAGTCAGTTACTATTATTGTTGTTGTTATTATTAGTATTATTATTTACTTCATTGCCATCTCCCCTTAGAAAATCTTTCATCTTTATAAGCAGAAGGGAGTTCTCCCACCTCTGGCATTCTAAAGAAATTTGGCTGGACTTCTCCTCTGATACTCAGCATTTTCTGCCTTGTTTCTAATTATTTCTTCTTCTCTCTTGTTTTCTATAAAAACTATATTTTCCTTGAGGATGGGCTCTGGCTCATCTATTTTCTCCTTCTTTATATATAAAACATGGCTGTGTACATAGTATAACATCAGGCACATTTGTGGAAGGAAGGAAGGGAGGAAGGAAGGAATGAAGGAGAGAAAAGGTAGATGAAAAAGAAAAATTGGAGAAGAAAGGACAAAGGATGCAGAACACAATGGCTGAATGCATTAGAGATGCAATAGGGATTTAGGCAATCAAAGCCCATTGCCTAAATCAATGGGCTTTAGCAAATAAAAATAGTAATAATAAGAAGAATTATAATTTAAGTCACTACATAAGCAATAATAACAGCATATATTTGTGAATACATATCTTGTGCCAGACAACATTCTAAGTGCTTTCCCCGTGTTATCTCAGGTAGGTATTATTTTTATCTAAATTTTGCAGATGAGGAAATGGAGGCATAAGAGCCTCAGTACCATGCCCAGGATCCCCTAGTTAGTCAGTAGGTCAGTCTGACTCCAGAGCCCAGCTCTGTACCATTATTCTCTAGGTTCTTTTTCTTTCTTTTTTTTTTTTACATTGTTTGGCAAGCTTTTTCAAATTAATCATTTCTCTGAATATTCACAACAATCCTATGAGTTTCCTATCATTATTCCCACTTTACTGAAACTTGGAATGTTGGGTGACTTTCCCACAGTCCCACGGCAGGTCAGCTGTGGAAGCATGACTCATATCCAGACCTCCTGACCACGGTTCCAGTGGGCTTTCTCCACTTGCCCAGACAGGGAAGAATATGCTCAGTGTCTGGAGGAGGCGTGGCAAAGCTGCCAGGAAGCCGTCAGCCTTTGCCTGAGTGATCAGGGCGTTCAATTACTACTTATGTCATAACACCAATCACAGAGTCTCGATTATTTATTTATCTTAGTTACCTTTTTTTTTTAAGATTTTATTTTTTTGGAGCAGTTTTAGGTTCACAGCAAATTGAGTAGAAAGTACAGATTTCCCATACACTCCCTGCCACCACACATGTATAGATGCTCCCCATTATCAACATCCCCCACCAGAGTGGTACATTTCTTACAATTGATGAACGTACACTGACACATCATAAAAATCCATAGTTTTCCTTAGGGTTCACTCTTGGTATTATACATTCTATAGGTTTAAACAATGTGTAATGACATGTATCCATCATTATAGTATCATACAGGGTAGTTTCACTGCCCTAAAAGTCCTCTGTATTCTGCCTCTTCATCCCTTCTGCCCACTCACAGCCTTGGTTACCTTCTTTATTTGTCCCTCTCCCCTAATGAATTAGAGTTCCTTGGGGATAAAGACATGTGCCTCTTTCATTTCTGTACCCCCACTTAACAGTACACAGCTTCACTCAGGACTAAACAAATATTTTAGTAAAGGAATAAGTGGAGTTTCCAATGCATGCACTTCTGATTGGCTTAGATCACTCAAACACATTGCCGTGAAGAAGGCAACATCTGCGTTGGACTTTGAAGGAGAAAGATAATGGGAGTCTGAAAAGGAAGATTTCTATGGCCCAGTGCTGTGATTTTTTTTTTTATGCCTCCCAAATAATTTCATGTGGACCTGTATTTCATTGATATTATCTATCTATCTCTAATGGTGTATAAATATATTTATATGTAATCATAGACATGTAAATCATATTTTCACATACATGTATAAGTTCTGAGAACACTGGCTAGTTACAGTGGGGCAAAAAGCAGAAATGATAGAAAATGTCCTTGGCTACTCACTCTGTTCATCCTGAACAACGAACCAGCTAGGACCACGAGTCCCCCAATTTCTCCCAGTGAGAAGGGCTGTACCTGAATTCAGCTCCTGATGGAACTGACAACTTCCAACTTTCTACTGACTCCCAAGTTTCCAAGTTGTTTGGCAGCTGATTTTACCAGCAAATCCTCAAAACAGCTTGCACCTGAATCCAGAATGATTCCAGTACTCTGATTGTACCTCTCCCAGTGGCAAGGTTGAACTCTCACTTATCCTATAAGAGGTAATAGCCACTGGGTGTCATGTCTTTACCTTGAAATGCAAACTCCCTTCATGTCCAGTAAAATATCCTGGCTCCACACACCTCCATATGAGAACAAAGAGAAAATAGAGGGAGACTTGTACCATCGCAGGCAGAATAATGGCCCCCCAAAGATATCCGTACTCTGAACCCCGGAATATGGAAATATGTTACCTTATATGGCAAAAGGGACTTTGTAGGTATCTATAAATTTACAGACCTTGAAGATGGGATTATCATGGATTATGTCTGTGGGTCCACTCTAATCACATGAGTCCTTAAAAGCTGAGAACCTTGTAGTCAGAGAGAGATTTGACAAAGGAAAAAGGGTCAGAGAGTTTCAACACGAGATGAATTCAACCAGTCACTGCTGGCTTTGAAGATGGAGAAAGGGAGCCATAAGCCAAAGAATGTGGGCAGCCACTAGAAGCTAGAAAGGCAAAGAAGCAGTTTCCACCTAGAGCCTCCAGAAAGGAACACAACTCTGCTGACACCTTACTTTTAGCCCAGTGAGACCTGTACCAGACTTCTGACCTACTGAACTGTAAGATAACAAATTTGTGTTGCTTAAACCATCAACTCTGTGATATTTGGTTATGGGCAGCAAGAGGAAACTTAATACAGATGGTTTCTTCTTGCTGACCTCATCTTACAAATTTTCCCCTAACCCATGCCCTGTAATGTGGGACTCATCCTAAGGCTTGATGAACAAGAGATGGTGATCAGGTAAGTACCCACCTCGAATGACAGTTGGCTCATCTAAAAGTTACTGTTAAACACTTAGAAAAATAGTTATTTGTGTCTTTGTATACAAATTTAGTAAAAGTTTGTTGGACAATGCATCTGTGTTCCCATCACATTTTCTCCCAGTATACACTCACACCAAAAAAGTTGTATTCTATCACACTGGAGTATCACAGGATTGAATGAGAAGCACATGCCAGACTTTGTGCCAGAAAAGCAGTAACTGGTTATTGGACAGTGTCAGTGATCCAGGAGGAGAGGGGGTTCAGGGCTGTGTCACTAGAAGCCGCTATAAACCAAGTAGAGAAGGGGCAATGTCAAGACCAAGCTGAAAACAGGGTTTTGCATTTGTGACAAGAGAGAAGAAACAAAGTAATGGGAGTAGACATGTAGGACGTCATCCTCACAATCATCCCACTGTCCAGATGGAGTTGCCTCAGTCTTGGTAGGGTCTCTCTAGCCCAGTGCTATTTTGAGAATACCAGTTGTGCTTTCCTGTGCTGCCACTCCAAGACTCTGAAGCCCAACTGTCAACATCTACTATCAAGAGTCACCAGGTTCTTGCTTCACAAAATGAAAAATGGAACATATTTTGGGCCCCTCTTAGGGTTTCAGAAATTGTATTTACACAGCTGGCGAGCATGCAGTTAACATGTGAGAATCAATCAGTCCTCATACCTTGTCAGAGTTGGGCCGTGAGTTATGAAGAGAATACTGGGTCACATTTTCTCTCTAGTTTCTCTGTAAATCAGTTCCACACTTAAACACACATAAACTTTTCTTCCTTTGAGCGTGCCTATAAAATACATTTGTCATGACACAGTGAAAGAAGGATGGTCTTGGAGCCAAAATGCCTGTTCAAATTCTAGAATTGCCACTTACTGGGTATGTGCCCTTAATCAAATTACTCAACCTCTCTTAGTCTTAGTTTCCTCATCTGAAAAATGGGGATAATTACATAATAAACCGGTTGTTATGAGGATTATTATGAAGATTAAATGAGACAAATTGTGAAAAGTGCCTATTATTCTTGGCTCATAGTGAGAAACAATAACTATGAATTGATATTATTTTTACTATTACTTTCAAGTAGCAGCAAAACACAGATTGAAATAGGAAGCCTCAATCTTTTGCTTTAAATTAGAGTTGAGCATTCCTTTCTTTTCTTTTCCTTCCTTCCTCCCTTCTACCACCTCTCTTTCTCTCTCTCAGGCCAAGTTTTAAAGAAAAAAGTGGACTTTGATTGTTATGACATTTGTAGCATCATAGAAAATAATCTGCTAAACTAGACATTATGAAGAATGAACTGAAGCAGAAAGAGTGGAGACAATGAGACTCATTAAGAGGCTAGATTATCACCACTATCATTGGAATTTCTTAACATGGATGATGGTTCTTCTATCTAGCTAGTCTTCAAGGCTAGGTGCCTTAGAGTCATGAGTCATCCTCAACTTAATCCCTTCTCCCACTCCACCCATATAAGCATTTACTAAGTCCTGACTGTCTAACATCCTAAATGTCGCTGGAATCTATTCCCTCATCTCCATCTCATTGACCCTGTGCATCTCTCACAGAGACTTCAGTAACAGCCTCCTAATTATCTTCTGCTGCCTGTGTCACCTGCTACCACCCAGTTTATATATTGTAGCCAGCGCAGTCTTCAGGAAAGGAAAACAATCAGAGGGCTCCTCCATTCCTCCATTTTAACCAACCCCCCCTTTTTTTATTGTTTCATGGTTTTATGTTTGGAGGTTTGGAAAAAAATATTGCTAGCCATTTGACATTTGAAAATCTTTATGCAGTTATAATTATGTAATACTGACTACTGAATTAATTAAAACATTTTTGCCAAAAAGTCCTGTCATGCGACTTTTAAAGATTATGATAAAACTATAGTGGGAGGAGGTAGGGAAGGGAAGTGGAGGTGGAGGTTGAGTGAAAGAGCTAAATTCACAACTACCATGACAGGATCTCAATAGACATTGTCTTAAATTGATAAATCAAGAAATAGCTGAATGGACAAATTATTTAAATACAGAGGTAAATAATAGGTAAAACAGATAAAAGTTGAAAGTGATGGCTACTCAAGAGCAGTATGGGTAAGAGATGGAGAAGAGGTTCAACTATACCCCATATAAGTCTTTTAGAGTATTTTTGTTTTGTTTAGCTTTTTTTTATTGCGATATAATTGATATATAACATTATATTGGTTTAGGTGTGCAACATGATCATTTGACCTATGTATATATTATGAAATGATCACCACAGTAGGTTTAGTTAGTATCCATTACCTCACATAGCTACAAATCTTTTTTCTTGTGTTGAGTACTTTTAAGATTTCATCTTTTAGCAACTTTCAAATATACAATATGGTATACATACTGTATATAATACAGTATATTATAGTTAACTATAATCACCATTATGCATATTAGATCCCTAGAACTTATGTATTTTATAACTAAAAGTTTGTGCTCTTTGACTTCCTTCACCCATTTCACCCTGCCCCTACTCCCACCTTTTTGAAACCATTGGCTTTGGAATTAAGGCCAAACTCTGTAACCTGGCATATGAAGCTCTTTGTGATAGACCTTTCCTATCTCTACAGTCCCATCTCTTACTTTAACATGCACCATTTACCCTCACACTTGCTGTTCTGAAGTTCTCACTATTCACCTTAAATCCTATGTTCATGCCAACCTTTGGACATGCCTGTCCCTTCTGCCTAGAATTTGCCTACTGCACTCTGCCTGCTTCCTCATTCTTTCTTTGGTGAAGGCCTACCTGCTTTGCAACTCCTCTGCCATGTCCTCTGTGTTCTCTCTGCATCTTGTACATCCCTCCATTGATTGAATTGCATCTCAGTACATGCGCATACAAGTTCAAAGGGCAGAAATAGTCTTTGACACTTAAATAGCTGTGCGATCTTGATATCTGTTAAATTGAGATAATAATGATGTCTACTTCCTAGAGCTGTTGGGAGGATTACAGGAAACCTAGATTAAGTACTTAGAATAGTGATTAACATTAGTAAAAAGTATATGTTTATTATTATGGCTTCTGGATCCCTAAATTCCAGCGCAGGTATGACCTAGAGTTTGTGTCCAAGCTTCTCATCCCAACTGAAATATATTTCGTCACCAGCCTCACCAAGTCTAAATGTTCCCCAAACTCAAGTCTCAGTTTCAATAACTCACCTCTCTTCTGTGATGATGCCCCTAATCTTTCTCTCTCCTCTATGGTTCAGAAACACTTCGTTCCTGTCTTGCTCTCCTCTATTTTGAGCCCCAAATTGAAGTTGTATCATAAAAGTCCCATTTCCCTATGAAAGTTTACATTCTGTTAGAAAGAAATGACAGGGCCCAAATGGAGTCACTTGTACTAAACTCCACATCAGCAAACCAAGACTTAACACCTAACCTAACTGCAGTTTTAGCCTCTCCCAGGAATGTGATCTTAACCAGCATCAGTGAGGTGATCCACCTGATAGACCCCTGCCTTCCCCCAAAGAAAGGCGACCTTGGCTGAAATAATCCTTTCTTTTCTTTATGACTTCCTTCTCCCACCCCTTTTCTTCCTTTAAAACTTTTGCTTTTCTGCAGCTCTTTGGAGCTCCTTTCTTCTTGATAGATTGGGATGCTGCGTGATTCGTGAATTGTTGAATAAACACAATTAGATCTTCAAATTTGCTCAATTGAATTTTTTTTAACAGTTTCCAAGGACAGATCCTCATCTGTTTACCTGCATCTACCTCCTTCCCCAAGTAGACACTGCAGAACCAGGTATAGTCAGAGCTCCGGGAATATGTGTGGATAAAGGACTGCATTCACAGTTGTTTTAGTCTATTTAGGATGCTATAACAAAAATATCATAAACTGGGTGGCTTATAAACAACAGAAATTTATTTCTCACAGTTCTAGAGGCTGAGAGGTCCAAGATCGAGATGCTAGCAGATTTGGTGTTTGCTGAGAGCCTGCTTCATAGTTCATAGATAGCTATCTTTTTGCTTTGTCCTTACATGGCAGAAGGGGCTAGGGAACTTTCTGGGGTCTCTTTCATAAGAGCACTAATCCCATTTATGAGGGCTCCACCCTCATCACCTAATTACCTCCTACAGTCCCCAGCTCCAAATACCCTCATTTTGGGGACTGGGTTTCAACATATGAATTTTGGGAGGACACAAACATTCAGTCCATAGGAACAGGCTTCCTTCTTTCATGTTTTCCTTTGAATGTTGGCAATATCGAGGGCCTGTGGCCATGAACACCAAGGAGATACAATGGCTCAGGGAATAGACCTCCCTTATCGCCAACGTCAAGGGTTTCATTTCCCTGCTTTGTAACTAGAGATAATGGGAGTCAGAGTCCAAAACCGTTCACTGCTAGGGTGTGGAAACTGAGGATCTTAAGAACACTTCAAGAAGAAATTGTTTCTGAAAGCAGAGAAGGGAAAATAAAAGACCTGAAATTGATACGGCCTGAACTCCCATTGGCAAGAGCAGAAAAGAAACTCGCCGCTTGTATGCATCATTGAAGGGCCAGAGGGAGAGTGGCCAGGAAAAGCTGATAACACTTCCTTTAGGAAGGGGATGGAACTATAGGATGTGTTGGGGCAAGAGGAATGGAGACAATTCCCAGAGTAGCAATGACTGAGATTTTTAAAATAACCCCACTCTCCCCCATGCAGTCTTCTTCGTTGTTACCACCACCACCACTACCATTTTGCATTTGCAAAGCACTTTACGCTTTTCTAGTCACTGTCTCATCTGTACTGAAGGGGAGCAGAATATGCCACCCCAAAATATGCTGCTGGCATAAGGATTATTTTGAGCTGATTATTTTCAGAAATGGCAAACACAGGAGAGGCTCTGAAAACAGAGTAGAAGTTATCATTCTGTAAGGGAAATTTACATTAGCAAGGGGGTCTGTACAAGGAAAAGAGCTATTACCAGAGATAACTACATGAGAGACTCATCTGCCTGGCAGGGCAACCTTTATTTACCAAACATTTCCTCTTCTCACCTTCCCCTGAATTGCCTCCCCTGTCTTTGAAGCCCCAGGTCCCTATCCTTTTCCTTAGTTCAGGGTAGTATATAAACCAATCATCTGGCTGCCTTTGAGTCTCATTCATTTGTGGGACTCCCATATATATGTGCCTACATAATTCAATTTGTTTTTCTGCTGTTAATCTGTCTTTTTATTATGGGGGAGGGGGAGTCTCAGCCAAGAACCTGGAAAGGTAGAGGGAAAATTATTTTTCCTCCCCTACAGTATATAGTTAAAAATCCTGGGAAATAAACACAATGATCCCAATTTTATAGATTAGAAAATGGGGTTCAGAAATGTCAAAAGTCTAGCGATTGGTAGAGCTGGGCCTCTTCACCTGAGTGGGACCTTGAAGGGTGGGTTATATTCTGGCAGCCAGAGACACCCCCTTGCAACTCCATTTTGATGTAGTACCTGTTTATCTTTCCTGGTTCTATTTCTGGCCTTCTCTCCTCTGGGAAAGTCACTTTCTCCATTCTCATTGCAGAGTTCTTTAGAGCAACAGGCTGGTGAGTGAATGAGCTCTTGAAGGCATGCTTTGGATGACTCTTTACACTTAGCAAACTATTATTCAACCTTAATCATTGTGACATCTTGATGTTTCCTGATTGTACTCAAACACTCAGCAAATGAGGAACCAGTGTGTTAATGCTCTCTTGATTTTTAAATCTCCCTTTTAATTTGCCAAGTGGAAATTTTTTCAACCAACCAACTCACATTATTACAATCTTAACTTTTTTCCCTTCAGAAAAGAGAGCAGAGAGGGCTGGAAAGCTAAATGGGGAAATTGCTAAATCATCCAGGTTTTATTAAGCAGTCAGTATACTAATCCTGAGGATTACTCAGTATCTAGTAACATCCTCTGTGCGTGAGACTGTGTAAGAAGATTTGGATAAATGCAGGGAGAAGCGAATGCACGTGCATCAACAAGGTGGGCCCTGACTTCTTACAAATTCCACAACACTAAATAGTCCTTTATGTAAGAAGACAGGAATATGAGAATGAAAAATTGCTTTAATTTAAGCCTCCCAAATTAAGCACATTCTGGAATGTATCTCCCCATTTCCCCTAATTTTAACACTTGGCTATGGCCATGTTCAGAAATATTGGCTTATAAAATAATGTAAGGTAGTTGGAAATAAATTGTGATATTTACCACCTTGATATAGTAAGGGCACACCAGATTTGCTCCTGCCCCCTTTTTTTCCTTCCTTTTTTATTTCCTTCTGTTGGGGAAGAGGGAGAATCCCCCTCTGCCCTTTCCCTTAAGGTTCTTATGGCTGGCCAAATAATTAATAGACAGGTTAGCAGGAGAAAATAATACAAAGTTTAATAACATGTATACATGGGAGAAACCAGGGAAACCAAGTTTCTCAACAAAATGGCCAAAGCCACCACCTTAAATACCATCTTTAGCTAAAGACAAAGGAGGATATTGGAGGTAGTGGGGAGGCAGACAGGAGGAAGACAGAAATCACAGTAATCAAGAATATGCAGATTTAAGTCCTTTCCTTCTATACTGATAAGAGTTTCTGGAGATAAGGCCATCCCCCCCTCTCTTCCCAGTACAGAGACAGAGATATCTTTACAAATGGAGATTTCCCTTGTAAATGTAAATGTTTTGGTAAACAGAACTTTGAAAAGAATGGGCTTAGCAGGACCCTGCCAGTCTGTCCATAGCCAGAGTTAAATTCCTTTAGGCAGTTAGTGGGAGAGGTCAAATGTTCATCAGAGAAAACAATCAAGTTAAAGAGATACATTTCAGGGTGGTCAATTTTGATCTCCCACACTTCCTTTTCCTTCCTTCCATCTTTCCCTGACTCCTTCCCTCTTTATACAAATTCTTATTGAGCACTGTATTGGTTTACTGGGGTGCCATAACAGAACACCACAGACTGGGTGACTTAAACAATAGAAATTTATTTTCTTACAGTTTTGGAGACTAGAAGTCCCAGATCAAGGTGTCAGCAGGTTTAGTTTCTTTCTCCTTGGCTTGCAGATGGTCACCTTCATGCTATGTCCCACCTTGGTCCTTTTTCCCTTGAGCATGCATCCCTGGTGTCTTTTTGTATGTCCTAATCTCCTCTTCTTATAAGGACACGATTTATATTGGATTAGGGCCCACTTTGGCATCATTTGAACTTAATCACATCTCTATACCATCTGAGCTACTGGGAGTTAGAGCTTCAACATATGAATTTGGGTGGAGGCAACACATTTCAGTCCATAACAAGCGCCCAGGAAGAGTGTTCACAATTTGCAAGCTCACATAATGTTCTTTCTTATTGCTATTCTTTTTTCCTCTGCTCTCCAGTTTCCTCAGAGTTCCTCTCAAAAGTTTTTGAGAAGATTTGAAATCTTCCCAGAAAGCTTTTACATCTTTCTTTTTTGTCTTATATACACATGTTATAGCTCTTATCACACTCGTTTTTGTTACCTAGTGCCTGGGGTATCTCGTCAAATAAGTTTGAATGAATGATTCCTAATAACCACAACCGTAGTCTGACCGACTACCATCTCCACTGCTGTTATTATACAACTTCTACTGTAACCAATACTGTTACTACTTGGTTTCCTCCTCCTCTCTTTCCTCCTATGATGAGAACATCTCTGAGGGACGTTGTCAGAGTGCAACAGAGTAATGCGTGCAAAACATCTAATATTGCCTACATACTGTAGTCAAAAACATTAGTACCTTCCCTGTCAAATGAAAGAAACAAAAATCAGGAGATAATCTCTCCCCCTCCCTTTTCTCATTCCTCCTTTGGTTTGGACTTCTTTGGTTTAAGAAAAGATTATTTATTTTGGCTTCTGGGCCCCATGAGAGGGTTTGGCCAGCTCAGAGCTGTTAAGCTATTCTTGAGAGCCCTGCCCCTTTCCCTTATCCAGACCTCTCCCCGGGACAATTACCAGCTGCATTTAGAAGCACAGTGGCACATTCCACTGGCTGGCGAGCTCGGGCACTTGTGACCCTGGTGGCGTTGATTGACTTGGCAAGGACTTGGCCACCCCACAGCAAACCTCAGAGCTGTGGTCTTTTCATCCCCCCTCATCATCTGCCTCCTTGCTGGTGGAGCCTGGGCCCAGTCAGAGCTTTTGTACTTTAATGGAACTCTCTGCATGGGAAGGAGATGCTGCTTTCAAAGGAATCAAAACTGATCGTGCTCCTTAGTGAGTTTTTAAAGCAGGAAGGGAGAAAAGAAAGGCTGAATGTAATTTCCTGCCTGCCTGCCTGCCTTCCTTCCTTCCTTCCTTCCTACCCTTCCTCCTTCCCTCCATCTTTTTCTTTTCTTTCCCACTCTTTCTCTCTTTCCCTCTCCCTCTTTCCTTCCTTTCCTCTTCCTCCTACTGCTTTTCATCCCCATTTCCTCCGTCTTTCTTTTTTTCACTTTCTCTTTCTTCTTTCTTTATAATAGTTGTCTAAAGTTGAAGTTAACGGAAATATTCCAAGACATGTATCCTATGTGGCTCCAAACCGAAACAAAGTGAGGTTTCTGTATGTGTTCATATTTACATTTGCATGTGTATGAGGAGCTGAATCAGCAGAAAGTAGCAACTTAAGTCTTTCTGATGAACAGAGTTCAGAATTTCTTCCCTAATTATATGTTTTTTTCTTTCTCTTTTTAGTTACAGTATATTTTGTTTGATTGCTTCCACATCTGTCCACCTCAGTCACATGAGGACAGAGCTCACATTTTCTCAATTGACCTATTATTATTATGTATTGAATTAATGGAATTCCTACTAGAGAACGACCCCTGCTTTTCAGGAATGACCCCCAGTTGGCTGTGGCATATTAGTCTATAATAAACTGTGGAATTCTCTTTGCTTTTATTTTACTTGTGTTTTGTTTCGCATTAATATACAAGAGAAAGATTAGTCTACAGTTTCCTCCATTTGTTTTGGTATTGGTGTAACGCTTGTTAAACAAAGATTTGGAAGATTTTCTTTGTTCCCTGGAACATTTTTCAAGTTACTGAAATGGCTGCTCCTTAAAAGTTTGAGTCAATTCATCTGGCCCCGACATTTTTCAGAACTACAGTTAGTGGTGTGCTGGTAGTAAATGTTTAATAAATGGTTCTTTGGGGGGAAAAAAATTCCTGATTTGTAGCATTTGTTGATTTCCACAGTGTAAATACTCCTACCAAGGCTGATTTCAAATTTATTAACATAATGTCATTGAACTTGGAGGTGGGAAGAAATGGGCACAAACATCTTTCACAAACTGGTGCTAGCCAGCTCTAGCACACTGCTGGTTGTAGACCTTTGATAACTTTCTCAATTTGTGAACTGCTTAGGTTGTTTGTCCCTTATTGAGTCAATTTTGATAACATATTTTCTTAGAAAATCGTTCATTTCATCCAGATGTTCAAATGTGTTATTTAGTCTTGCAAAGTACTTTTTTAGCATTCTGTTTATTTCCCTGGTATCTCTGATATCCCCTGTTGGGGCCCAGGGCAGGCCACCCAAAATATCCCACAATAGCATATTGATTATTTTGAATTAAAGTTACTTGAGAAGCAAAGAGGGCGTTCTGACCCTCCTGTCTCTGTGCCCCCTGAAAGCAGGAAATAAATCTCCACTGTGAAAGGTGCTCTCCCTGCATCCTTATCACCAGAGCTAGGGGATTCAGGGCCAAGAAGCCTGCATAAACGAATCTTGTTAATTTACTACCTCAAGCCTAAACTCTCCTTAAATTCCTCACTAACTATGAACCTGAAATCTAAGTTTCTTTGTCCTGTCATTCCTCACAAATTTATTGTTTCTTTGTGTAAAAGATATATACGCTGCCTGCTTTGTTTACTCTCCGAGCATCTTTTCTCTATGATCTCCAATACATATTAAATACATATGTATTAAACTGGGTTTTCCTCCTGTTAACCTGGTCTTGTGTCAATTTTATTATTATTCCAGCCATAAGAACATAAAAAAGAAGAAAGAAAATTTTCCCTGCCCCGAGACCCCCCTCATCGATTCCATTTCAAATGTTGTATATTTGTACTACTTTCTCTCTTTGTATTTATCAGATTCACTGGAGTTTCTGTAATTTTGGACTGTTTGTTTGCTTTTCAAAGAAATCAGTTCTTGGGGCTGGCCCAGTGGCGTAGCGGTTAAGTGAGCGTGGTCTGCTGCGGTGGCCTAAGGGTTCGTAGATTCGGATCCTGGGTGCGGACCGACACACCACTTGTCAAGCCATGCTGTGGTGGCGTCCCATATAAAGTAGAGGAAGATGGGCACAGATGTTAGCCCAGGGCCAGTCTTCCTCAGCAAAAAGAGGAGGATTGGCATTGGATGTTAGCTCAGGGCTGATCTTCCTCACAAAAAAAAAAAAAAAAGAAATCAATTCTTAAATTTACTTGTCAGTTGTATTGTTTTTCTGTTTTCTGATATATCATTTTCTGCCTATCTTTATTGATTTCTTATTTTCTAATTTATCTGAATTTGTTTTTATAAAGTACCAGGCATTGAGAGTATAGAATAAATAAATAGTATTTATTATTCTTATGCAAATACACACGCAATAAAATATCATTTAATGTATACTGGTTTCAGATATTATGCTGGGTATTTTATTAAATTTTGACTTGAATTCATTAACTGTAGAGCGTACTCTATGCTTTTTATAATACAATCAAAGCTTGCTTCATGGCTGGGTTTCTGCAATCTAATCAGCGTTATTGGAAAACATCATTTAGATATTTTTCTTGTTTTGTCCATGCCAGTGGCCATTCCTTCCACCCCTGGCCTCCTTATAGCCTCACTGAGTGTCTTGCAGTTTCCAACTCCCATGCCCCTAAGCTATGTCCTCATTCGCGTTCAGATTCCCTCTCACCATCCTTCTGTCTGGGATTACAGGTTGCCTCCTAGTCACCCTGTGGGACAGAAAATGTAATTTGCTTATGGTGATGGCCTGTGCTACCTATGATGGTTTTTATTAAGACCAAACCACTTGGATGTTTTCTGGGATGCAGAAACTCCATCTAAAATTTAGATTTGTCAAAGAGCTGCACTCTCTGAAGATAGCTTGAGGAATTGGTCGATGGCTTTTAGAACATATGGACAATGAAGGGATTTGCCTTAAGCATTTGATGTTTGCTCAACTTGCTTTTTGAGCATCACATGTGAAGGGCAACTTTGGGTCAGCAGAGAGGAGCTGGATTGGTCATAGCTGGTTAATATGGTCCACTGTTCAGAGTAGTATAAGTATGGGGTCCAAGTAAAAAGTGATTAAGACAGAAGATAAAGGAGGAATGAAAGGATTTTGGTTGAGTTCTTACTATGTGTCAGACCCTACTTACATTAACTCACTGAGTGCTTTGAACATTCCTACAAAGCAGGTATTACTTTAAAATGGAGGCTGAAAAAAGTAAAATCTCTTGCCCAAAGCCACACAGCTAGAAAGTGAAGGAGGCAGGATTCAAAGTCTGACTCACTCCAGGATTTATACACTTTCAACAGGCTCTGCTGCCCTTTTTTGCTCAGTATAGTTCTAGGTAATTTGTATTTTAACTCTCCTTGCCATGGAGTGTCCATATTGTGAGTTCTAAGAACATCCTGATTTGTTTAATACTCAGAATGTTTGAGAATATCTTTGAATCTGAATAAGTGGCATTCTATGACTCCTGCTCAGTGCATGACAGTGATAATTGTTGTTTTGTTAGTGTTCCCTCTACTGTTATTATTAGCATTGTCAATAGATTTCATTTGGAAACTGCCCCACCCAACCTTAGTTATTTAAATGTTTGTAGCTTTAGCCAGTGTGGCTGCATATGTTGAAAATTTTATTCAAGCACCCCACCCCCACCTCAAAGAATCTGCTGTTATTCTATCAATGCTCAGGATTATGGTTCCCCAAGCTCTCTCAAGGCCTTGAGTTGTGCCCTGATTCTAACTCTTTGGGTAACCACAGACACCCTCTCCCAGCTGATTCATACCCTCAGCTGTATGCTCAGCTGACTCCCACAGCTCCCAGTCAGAGCACCTGAAGCGTCCAACGAAGTCTCCAGGAAGAACCTTAGTGCCTCTCCTTCAATTTTATGACTTTTTTCCCCCAATGGGCCAACAAACAAATGAATACTCAAAGAAAAAAAGAAGGAAAGAAGGAAGGAAGGAAAGAAAGAAGGAAGGAAAAGAGAAAAAAAGTAGAAGGAAGGCAGAAAGGAGGGAAGCAAGGAAGGAAGGAGGGAGAAGGAAGGAAGGAAGGAGGAAGGAAGGAAGGAAGGAAGGAAGGAAGGAAGGAAGAAGGAAGGAAGGAAGGCAGGAAGGAGGGAAGAGAGGGAGTAACTTAACAGCTGTTTTGGAAGTCACTAGCACAAATCTCCCAGGAGCTCTCCCTTCCTGTCTTGAGACCTGTTGTTTTTATAATTCTACCATCATTTCTTATAGAATTAGATCAAACAAACGCCATCACACTTCTCCTGGGTTTCAAAACCAAGTAGAACCTCCAGTCCCCACTTTCAGGGATCTTTCACAGATGAAAGCTTTGAAAGTTATTTTTGGATGTTGCTCAGCTTTCAAGCCTCAACCCTTATAAAAAAAACAATCTGTGATCATTGGATCAAGCTCTGATCTCACTTCACCTGGAAATCATATTTATACTATGTGATCCAGCCCTCGGCATAGTTGATTAGACCCAGTGTCACTTACAAGAGAGAAAGAAAGGATACATTTGTGTTTTGTGGTGTAGACAGAACTTAAACTGTAAAACTGAGTTATGACAGTCTCTTGCCATGTGGACTACAGACAACAGAGAAAGGTGAGCTAGAGAGAGAGAAGAATGGATAAGACATGCAGACAAACCCAGAAGCATGTGTTCCCAGAGCTCTTCGTAAATGTGTTTGGGGCCTTTCCTGAGGTTCTGTTACATGCTTGCCCTTGGGTTCCGTGAGGCACCTTATTCTACTTTTATTAGGTTCCACTAAGTAGGTTCTTCTTTCTAGCAATTCTTGTTGTCTGAGCAGCTGCACCCCATTATCTGAGAGGCAGCATGGCACACTACTGATATGACCAGCTCTCCTGGAATTGAATCCTAGTTCCAGCATTTAGCAGCTGTGGTAGGCTGAATAACGGCTTCCAAATACACCCAGATCCGAACCCCTGGAACCTGCGAGTGTACCTTACATAACAAAAGGGACCAGCAGATGCGATTAAGGTAAGGATCTTGAGATGGTGAGATTAGTCCGGATTATCCAGGGGGTTCCGAAATGTAATCATAAGTGTCCTTACAAGAAGGGAACAGAGGGAGATTTGACACGGAAGAGGAAGTAGGAGATGTGATGTGGGAAGTAAGAGGTTAGAGTGATGCAAGGAAGGGATCATGAGCCATGGCATGCAGGCAGCCTCCAGAAGCTAGAAATGGCAAGGAAACAGATTCTCCTCTTGAGTCTCCAGAAGGAACTGGCCCTGCCTTGACACCTTGATTTAAGCCTACAGAAATGAACTGCGACCTCTGACCTCCAGAACTGTGAGATAATAAATTGGTGTTTTGTAGTAATTTGTCACAGCAACAATAAGGCACTACTATGGTAGCTTTGTAACCTTGAGCAAGCTTCCTAACGACTCTGTGCTTCAGTTTTACCATCTGTAATGTGGGGAAAATGCATGTTTCATCAGGTGGTTGTGAGAATCAATGAGCGGGTATGTCGTCTGCCATGCAACAGATACTCAATAAGCATTTGATCGTTTAATACTTGAATTCAATACAGTTTTAGTCATACGGTTAGTTAGTAGTAGAGTCAGACTTTCTACAGAAGTTATTCTGACTCCAAATCCACTACAAGCAAATTGCGGAAAAACTATCAACGGATCAAATGCAATGTGATCCAATACATCTTAGGCTTTCCTTTAAAAGTGATCAGTGAGGGGCCAGCCCCATGGCGTAGTGGTTAAGTTTGGCATGCTCTGCTTCGGCAGCCCAAGTTCAATTTCCGGGCGGGGACCTACACCACTTGTTGGCAGCCATGCTGTGGCAGTGGCACACATACAAAATAGAGGAAGATTGGCAACAGATGTTAGCTCAGGGCGAACCTTTCTCAAGCAAAAAGAGGAAGATTGGCAACAGATGTTAGCTCAGGGAGAATCTTCCTCAGCAAAAAAAAAAAAAAAAAAAGTGATCACTGAATAAGGAAAATGCTGTTTTCTGTCACCTTGTCTGTTGTTTTAAAAAAGCTAATTTTACTGCCTGTAAATCAAATTTCAATTTTTTCTCTACTGAAAGAGATGTAAATAGCTCTTCCAAAATTTCCTCATTTCCTACTTCATTTCTACATTATTATTTCTAGCTCCCACATTCTCCTTTTTAAATCACCTAATAGGTAACCTTTCTAAAGACTTTTATATTTCTCTGTTTAACTGACTTTGCCTCACATTTAGGATTTTTTTTTCTTTACTTTTTAAAAGTAAAAATTTCCAACAAATTTTTACTAAGTACCTACTATGTGTGGGCATCATCCCACATGCTTATAGAAAGCAGCCCAATTATTCATATATCCAGCCATCCAACCATCTTTGTACCCATCCAAGTATCGATTTATCAGGCAAACATCTGTGGACCACTAATCTGGGCTATTTATACATGTGTTAGGCCCTGGTATAGAGGGTAAGTTGTAGTTTCTGCCCATAGAGGGCTTGCAGTAGAGTTTTGGAGCCAGATAAGTGATCAGAACCTTCAAAGACAGGTGGCAAGGGTGGTGACCAAGGTTTGCTCAGGGAGTAAAATGAAAGGAAGTAGAGGAGTGGCTACATCAGACAGAAAGTGGGGATTGTAAGGACGGCTTCACAGAAGAAATGAAGGGCTGAGGACATGATGTGTAGGGAGGAGTGGGTCAGAAAGAAAAGATCCTTAAATAAACGCTTTAGAAGCATTAAAAGGAAAAGATGATGGCCTGCCCTGTGGCTTAGCGATTAAGAACGCGTGCTCCGCTACTGGTGGCCCAGGTTCGGATCCCAGGCGTGCACTGATGCACCGCTTCTCCGGCCATGCTGAGGCTGCGTCCCACATACAGCAACTAGAAGGATGTGCAACTATGATGTACAACTATGTACTGGGGCTTTGAGGAAAAAAAAAGGAGGGGGATTGGCAATAGATGTTAGCTCAGAGCTGGTCTTCCTCAGCAAAAAGAGGAAGATTAGCATGGATGTTAGCTCAAGGCTGATTTTCCTCAAAAAAAAAAAAAAAAAAGGAAAAGATAATATAGATAGATTAGACGTGGTATTTGATAACATATAGTCCAAGAAAATTTCTTTGCTACTCCCGACAAGAGTATAGACTGGCATTTGGTTGTCTCATGGAAATAATTTAGAATAACATCCTAGGATGCCATATATCAAGGCAGGCAGCTTTATGCAATCTGATGCATGCATTCTGACATTTTTTTCTCTCTTTTTTTCCCCTGAAACATTACTGACAGTCATTGCTATAGTCCAGCACTCTTGAAGTTGACATATACTGAGTGACAGATTTGAGATAAGAGTAAAATACATTTGAATGTGCTGGTAAAGGAAAAATGAGAAAAGGATGAAATTACAGAGATATAAATGTGTAACTTTAAAGTTCTTAGGAGGACAAATTGCTAATCAGGAATAGAACTGTATAGAGGCTTGATAAGTTTGAATGCAGAAACCCTTCTGGGATGGAAACTCTTTCTAGTGTGTAGTGGTTTTATAAGAAGTCTAATGGGATCCATTTGAAAGTGCTGGCTCCGTTTGGTATGAAGGATAATTGTCAAGAGATTTTCAGATGTCTGAATGAGCAGTAATAAGACCAACAGGGCCAAGGTGGGGAGTCCAATCGGCCAAGTGGCATAAAGTCTATCTTTGGAAACTCATCATCCACAGTAGTACATTCTGTTCCCATTAATTTCTGACCAATGGCAACCATCTGCAAGGAAATAACTCTGACATCGATCGAGTCAATCATAGCTTAGATTTACTTATAAGCTATAATTCTGGAGTATTTTATCATTTTATACTCATTGAAACACACTTGTAAACACATGTGAGCACACACACTCACACCCATGGGTATTTATAAACCATAGTTAACTTCAATTCTTATCCTGTCATCAATTTCCAAAATAATAATTTCTTTTAATAAATTAACTTATTTGTTTATTTAATATTTTTTAGAAGTTGTAATTACTAGCCTATGTAGTATTTGTCTGATTTATGTATTTCCTCTTCCCCAAGATCATTGGACCTTTCCTGTACAGGGTTGTATAGGGATGGCACATTGGTAAGAATTTGTCCCTGCATTCCTGGACATAGTTGATTGATTTTGGAGTAGATGCCTGACCCTAATTGAGCCAGTGAGAGGACCTCTCCTTAGAAAAGGTAAGGGGAGACCCAGAGGAGAGGCCCATTCAAAGCATTCAAGTTGCTCAGCTTGCCTCATCCTAGAGTCTTGGAATCCTAGCCCTTTGCTGATGTGAGTCTGTTTGAAAAATGTTCCCTCCGTCACTCTGTGGAGTTGCCAGCAAACTACAGTTTGCTAAAAATGGAAACCACAGTTGCCCTCAAACTTTGAATGGTATCAACACAGATTCCCACGGAATATACAGGTACCCAGACTTCTCCAGAAAGATACTTCAAAAAATTTTTGGATAAAAGGCTAAGATCATTTTCCTTGCCCCTCTTGGGGACCATGGCAGGCCATCCCAAAATATTCCACAATGGCATATTGATTATTTTGAATTAAAGTTACTTGCGAAGCAAAAAGGCATTCTGACCAGCCTGTCTCTGTTCCATCTGAAAGGAGGAAATAAATCTCCCTGCATCCTTATCACCAGAGCTAGGGGACTCAGGGCCGAGAAGCCTATATAAACAAACCTTGCAAATTTACTACTTCAAGCCTAAACTCTGCTTAAATTCCTTACTAATTATGTACCTCAACCTAAGTTTCTTTGTCCCGTCATTCCTCACAAATTTGTTTGTGTAAAATACATACATATATATATATATATATGTATATATATAGCCTGTTTTGTTCACTGTCCCAGAATCATTTCTCTGTGATCTCCAGTATGTATGTATTAAACTGGGTTTTCTTCCTGTTAATCTGGTCTTGTGTCAATTTTATTATTAGTCTAGCCATAAGAACCAAGAAGGGTAGAAAGGGGGTATTTCCCCCTCCTTGACACCCTACAACTGCCTTTCTATATCATTTACCACCTTCAGAATTTACCGGCCAAAAGACCCATTCCTGAGAGACAAATCCTGCAGGTATCTAGAGGACAAATATATGTTATGATAAACACTGTGGTATAATAAGGAATATATTTGGTCTTTGTCCTCTGTTCCTGGCACAGAGTGACTAAAATACTTGCAATTTCCTGAGTGATAGGAGTGTCTTGTTATTCATTAGGAACCTCTTTGGAGCACACCTGAGTTTATGCTAATGGGGTGACTTAGGGTGGGGTCTCTAGATAGCCTCAGGACAGGGGCTGGTTACCAGAAAGAACAAACATGTGATTAGAGAGTAGGGACTCTCAGCTCCATCCTCCAGGGAAGTGCGGTGGTGGGAAATAGAGAACAGAGACTGGGTTATAAAAACACTTCAACAAGAATGTTTGGAGAGCTTCCAGGTTGGTGAACTCATTGAGGTGCTGTAAAGGTGGTGTGCCTGGCGAGGGCATGGAGGCCTCCCCTCCTACCTCACCTTATGCATCTCTTCCATTTGACTATTCCTGAGTTATATCCTTTATAATAAACCAGTATATGTAAGTAAAGTGTTTTTCCTGAGTTCTGTGAGTCGTTCTTGCAAATTACCAAAACCTGAGGAGGGGGCTGTGGGAACCGCTGATTATAACCAGTTGGTCAGAAGTATGGGTGGCCCAGGACTCGTGACTAGCATCTACAGTGGGGGTGGACTTGTGGTACTGAGCTCTTTAACCTGTGAGATCTGATGCTAACTCCAGGTAGGTAGTCTCAGAATTGAATTGAATTGTTGGACACTTGATGTGTGCTAGACAATTGGAGAATTCGTTGGTGTCAGAGAAAACACCCCAGAAACACTGACAAAGGATTAATGGATTTGGATTATGATTAAGCTAACATTTATTCACACCATAACAATTCTTGAAATTTTGCTGAACACTTTCAATTGCTTTTGTGGATTTAATCCTTATAGCCAGCTGTCTCTGAAGTATATTATAATCTTCATTATACTATTAAAGATACCGAGCCTCAAAGAGTAAGAAGCATAGAAAGACAACCTACTACCACCCCAGAAATATATTGATTATGTCCCAGTTGCTTTGGGATATTTATATATGTATACAAATGGGGCATATACATGTGGGCATATATATAAAATATATACATATATACATTTTTATCATATCAGATGATGACATACTATCTCAGTTTTAGTGGATTTTTTATCTTTGGTAAATATTATTTTATTATTATTATTTAGTTGTTTATAGTTTATAAGATTGTTCATAACCATCATTTTGAATGATTTTTACCATATTCTCCCACACACACATGCATTAATTGCTAATTAAGATTTTTTTTTTTGCTCTATTTTATAGATGAGAAACTAAAGCTCAAAATTTGAAAGGGCTAGAGTCCAAAAGTACATTTGGAATTTCTTTTTCTCAACCAAGGCCCTTCCTCTTAGATCATCTGTTTTCTCCTAGATCATCTATCATCTATATTTCTAATCTATTCTGGGACTACGACTTGAATAGAGTTGCTATAATGGACATAATAAATATGAACATTAAGAGAAGTTCAGAACAGTGTCTTACCTGACCAAAATGAGTAAAGATTCAGAGCCAGGATGCTGTACTGGTGAAGGGCCCTTGGTGTAGAGTCAGGTAGACTGGATTAAATTTTAGCTCCTTCACCTACTAGGTACTTAAACTTAAGTCAGCTTCTTAACTTCCCTGAACTTTGGTTTCCACATCAATAAAATAGTATTAATGAATATGACCTGCAGGACTTTTACAAGAATTAAATTATATCATGTACATCAAGCATTTATGACACTGCTTGGTACAAGAGAGTTACCACTATTTTTCTGCCATAATGATGATATTATCATTACCTGGGAAGTAATATGGAAAATATTACCAGGAAATAGTCTTTGAATGTTCCAGGAAAACAAACAGAATTTGTACATGTATGATAATAATATTTATCATTTATTAAGTGCTAATTAAATGTGAGCATTTTAATACACTATCATATTTAATCCTCACAATTATTTGATTTACAGTAAGTGAGTTATTTTGCCCATTTCATAGGTTAGAAAATTGAAGAATGAAAAGATTAAATAATTTTTCTAAGACTTGTAATGGAAAAAGAAAAATATCAGTTTAACTGGAAAATGAAGGTGAATGTATGTTGTTGATCTTTCCTATAATATTTTCATCTTACCTATGCATCTCGAGTAAGATAAGTTCTTAATCCAAAGAAATAAATTATTAATGATGGTATATATGGCTCTTAAAGAATTATGGGGAAGAAATATAGGGTGGGCATGAAAAATATGCCTGAAATGTTCATGCTTTTATTCATTCATTCATCATATTACTTAATTGCCTGTTACGTGCAGATCCCATGTTTTCTATCTGGTTTAGAGTATTAAGCCTTATTCTTCTTTTCCTCCTAAACTATTTATTTTAAATAATTTCAACTGAAAAAAAAGTTACAAAATAATACAATGAACTTTTATATTCTTTTCATCTAGACTCACCCATCTCACCTATTGTTAACCTTTGCCACATTTGTTTTTTCTATCTCTGCATGTGTGTGTACATACATACACATGCACACATAATACACTTCTTTTTTTTTTTTGACTTAGCTATTTTAGAGTTAATTGCAGATATCAGGAAACTTTACCTCTAAATACCTCAGCATGTAGTTCCTTGGTATGAGAAGGCTCTACATAACCACTATACAATGATCATATTCAGGAAATTTAATGTCAATTTAATTCCATTTTCTAATGTACCCTCGATACTTAAATTTCTCCAGTTGTCTCAATAATGTTATCTATAGCTTTACTTCTAATCCAAGATTCAATTAAGAATTACATTGGATTTAGTCATCACGTCTCTTTAATCTCTTTAAATGTCAAAGTCAACCAAGCTTTTATTTTTAACTTTTAAAGACATTTATATTTTCTGAGTCCAGGTTATTTATTTTGCAGAATATCCCTTAATTTTGCTTGATTATTTTCTCACGATTGGATTCAGGTTAAACATTATTTTGCCTGAACACTACATAGGTGATATGCATCCTCCATGCATCACATTGAGAAGCTCATGATGCTAACTTGTTTAATCTCTCTATCTGTCAGAGAGAGCTTGGAATTCTGAAGGGGCAAATCCAGCCCCAATTGCCTGCTCTGTCTCTACTTGCAGCACATATCTTGAAGCCCTGCAGTAGCAATCAAAAGATAACTATAATGATGATGCCAGTCTGCATTCATTCAGCTGAAATTCATTATGTATATTCAATCATTCATTCATGAATGAATGGGTCCTCTATGAAATGGTGAAAAATCATTTTTCATAAATGAAGGACTTTTATATGCAAGACTGGAGATTATATCCATATGGGAGTTTTGACTTATTACCCAATTATAGTATTCCCAAAGTAGGTTGAAGGGACATCTTTGAAAATTAAAAACACTAAATTTAGCATAAATAAGAGGAAATCTCACTTTCTACAGCAGCTACAATCCTGTGAAGCATACTACTTTAATCAAGTGATTATGGACCAAGTTTCTGACTTTTTCAGGCTGAGTTGAATTATTTTAAAATGAAAGGAATAAATAGATGATTTCTAAGTTCTCTTCCCTTTTGACATTCAGTCTTTGGCTAAATTTGCCAACATTTTAAGATGTAGTTTAGATACATTCACTGGAGATAAATTTATAATGGATTATTAAGGGAAAGTAGGTTGTTTGGCAATTTCCCCAATGTCTTAACTAGACATCACAGAAGAATCACCACTGCAGGCTCAACGACACCACTTATCATGACCTGCTTCTGTTCATTTCACAATCTATTGTGGATCATTATGGCTTTCCACCACCCAACTCATTTCCCCACGTATGGTTATGCTTTATCTTTCTTTTTATTACTTCACCAACTTATTCTTTGCTTTTGATCCCTACTATGTTTCAAATTTGCTCTTTGACTTTGCTGCTGTTGGCTGATGTAGTTAAACATTTTACCTGATCAGCCTGGCCCAGGGTCGTACAGAACCAGGGAAGTAGGGCTGCTGATAGTTTTGCTTGGCTATAGAGTGGGCCCCAGACAACAAGACCAGTCTGATCTAATATGCCAATCTGTACATTAAAAATATACAGATTGAGATGCAGACACGTGGACCTTTTAAGTTCTAGCATCACATTCTGTATGATTCATTTCTACTTCATAGTATATCTGTGAGGAAATTGAAAGTAGAAGCAATGCAAAATATTGCTCAAAAGAAAAAAAAAAGGAGATAGACTGATAAATTTAAATTATACTGGATTTGAGAATAGGACATATAGACCCCTTTTCTGAATGTGTTTAACTGATGAAGCTTATTTATTCACTTACTAATTCATGATTTTATAAGTATTATAATCCAGAACAAATTCTGGAGCTTGACTACATAGGTTTGAATCCCATCTCTGCCACTTACCAGCAGGGTAAGTCATTTAATGTCTATGTGCCCCAGTTTCCCCAAGTACAAAAATGGGAATAATAATGGTAGCTACCCCAAAGGATTGATGAGGATTAATCAGTTAATGTGTATGAAACCTTTAGAACACTGTTTGGCACAGAGTAAGTGCTACATATATATTAGCTATTTATTATTAATCAATAGTTATTGATCTCCTATTACATGTCTAACTTAATATAAGGAATCCCATACACATTCTTAAAGTCAAAGAATAATTCAAAGTAATATTTGATATCCAATAGTTAGCAGAGGATATGACGAATTTGAAAATTATCCATGCGATTTCTTCCTCTCATCAACATCATCATCATCATAACTTACAAGTGTTTGCTCTGTGCCTAGAACTCTTGAGTGTCTTTCATGATATTTCTTATTTCGTTTCCATTTTACATAAAGGTTAACTATTTGCCAAAGGTCATACAACTTGAAAATGGTAGAGCCAGGATCAAACTCAGGCAGTCTGACTCCAATATTCTAAGTTCTTAATAACATTGGATATCTCCAAACTATATTGAGATGTGGCATGCAGTGTCTCCATTCAGTACACACACACATTCACTGAGAACATGATACATACTCAGTGGGCAGAGATGAATCAGACTCCTGCCATCAGATATCTCCTGCCATCGAGGAGATTAGAGTTTCACGGTGAAGATACAAGTAGAGTGTGCTATGATGGTGATATTCACAGGGCAAGCTCGGGGACCAGTGTTTCAATCTGAGGGAGGGTCAGGAAGCCAAGTGAAAGGAAGACTTGCTTCAGCAGTGCCAAGGATGAAGAGGTAGCAGGTAAGTGGAGGGGCACTTGAGGCAGAGAGACAACATGGGCGAAAAGATTTGATGCATGTGGTGAACCATGGGACTTGGCGGCTGGAGAAGATTAAATGAGGGTCTAGGAGATGTGGACTAAAGTGGAAAACAGGGGCATGGCCAGGAAACCTTTATCTGCTAATGTAAGGAGTTTGACATTTAAAAAGAAGACTTGAGGATTCTTTGAAAACATTTAACGAGGAAGAAAACAGGATCAAATCTGCTTGGGAAAGATAGTTGCACAAAAAATATTAAGGAGTATTTTTATCACGTCTTCAAATTAATGGCATGTTTTATTGAAATCTGTCTGTATTAAGCTCCTCTTTTTTTTGTGGATTTACACTAATGAATTTCAGCAGGTAGTATAATTAACACTAGTTACTACTAATACCTACCGCCCTCCTTATTCTTTAACTTTATAGCATGCTCTCAATTCCATTATCCCCCATAACTTCTAACTGCCTTATTTTTATTATTATGTCCAATTTGCACATAAGGAAACTGAGGCTGAGCAATATTAGCCTTCACAGACTTGCCTCAGAATCACAACGCTGGGAAGAAAACTGAACATGGGAGCACTAGATGGATACGACACAAACATCTCTTCTGCCCTGTGGAGGACAGCATGGGACCCTTCCCAGGAATTCTCAATGAAACTTGGCCATCCCTCTATGGTGCCAGATTAGTTCCAATCCATCTTTCTATCTTAGTCCATTCGTGCTGCTATAACAAACTAACACAGCCTGGGTGTCTTAAACAACAAACGTTTATTTCTCACAGCTCTGGAGGCTGGGAAGTCCAAGATCAGGTGCTGGCAGATTCAGTGTCTAGTGAGAGCCTGCTTCCTGGTTCATAAACAGCTGTCTTCTCCCTGTGTCCTCACATGGCAAAAGGGGTGAGGGAGCTCTCTGGGTCTTTTTTATAAGGGCACGAATCCCATTCATGAGGGCTCTACCCTCATGACCTAATCACCTCCCAAAGGCCCCAACTTCAAACACCATCACATTGGAGATTAGGTTTCAACACATAAATGTTGAGGGATGCAAACATCCAGTCCATAATACTACCCAATGGCCATTCTCCTGTCTTCATGAATAACAAACTTTTATTGTGTCCTGCTAGCAGTTGTGGCCAGTGACATGTAGAGAGAAACCTTCTGGTGACGCTTTGGGAAAGATTTTTCTCTGACAAGAGAGAGAATAGTGTGGGATGATGGTGCCTTTGTTTCCTCCCTATTTTGCATGCTCTTGTGTGGCAATGTCGTATTTGGAGCTGAGTAGCTATCTTGTGAGCATTAAGAGATCTTTTAAGGACAAAAGGCAACATGCCGAGGATGTGGAAGAAAAGGATGCAGAGTCCAGGTCTCTATGGACGCTGGGATGTGTTGCCCGGATCTCACTACAGGAACCAAAGACAATAACCCCTGCTGCTGGGAGGGCCTCTGACAGGTGGCCCTCAACCTTCAGTCCCTTTGGGGATTGTCTTAGCTGCATAGAGTTACCTTGCCTAAGGCCGCATCCCTTTCCTAGAGTGGCTAATATCCCTTGACTCATGGGCTTAGAGGCTACAAAATCTCAGCCTTCTCATCCCAATAGAGGACAGCAGTGAAGGGCATCCAATCTGCAGAACTCTTCCTGGGGGTCAGCGGAAGTCATCCTTGGGTGTTCACGACAGCTTGATTTCCCCCTCTGCCCAATGCTGCCTCTTTCTCTTCCTTTCCACAATGTTGATCCCTAAAGCCCTGTCTTATAATCACTTGCAAGCTAAAATCAATCTCAGAGTCTGCTTATTGGGGAACCCAACCTGTAATAGTCCCTAAGGCTATTTTGGGCTTCTGAACTAACCATGGACCACCTATATTTTGTTAGGCTAGCAATAAACACACGGTTTAAACTATGATTAGTTGGTATTGATCACAAAGCTTTGACCTTATCTGTTTATCCATCAGTCTTTCTGACTAGATTATGATATGTTCAAAAGTGTTCATTGTGTTTTATCCATCACTGGGTCCCCTTCCAGGTTCATAACAGTAAATAGAACTTAATAGACATTTAATAAATGTACGTTAAAGGAACAAAAAAAACCCATACTTATTTTAATGACTGGTATTCATTGCCATGTTCTAGTACAGCGAACTATTCTTATAGACCTAAATTTTGTACGTGGTCACTTATCTAAATCATATTTTTTCAGGAAATGCACTAAGTCAATTGAAAAGGATCACACACAATATCTAATTTTTCAAACAGTGGGATCAGCCCCAAATTGAAAGTTAGCATTTCGACCTTTGAAAAGGAATTCTACTGCTGGTATAAGATGACGTATTTCATTATATTGGGGATCTTGATGAAAGGTAAACCTACATTGAGCTTTATTCTCTAAAACCTAGTTCCCTGAGAACAATGTTTACGAACTTTTTCTTTCTTTGCACAACCCTAAAGGCAAAACAAAACAAAATGCACAAGAAAGCCAAAAAAAAAAAAAAAAATCCTGGGTCAAAAATCCCATCTCTGCCGCTTACTAGAGTATAATCTTGAGCATATTGCTTAAACTTTTGAGGCTCAGTTCTTTTATCTATAAAATGGGCAAAATCAAATGCTATAGGAATTCTTCTAGTTTCTTAGAAGGCTATAATTCAGGCATTTATTCCTAAGATTTTTTGTGTTCTCTCTCTGTTTAAGGATCCATGTGCTAAATGTGATCTAGACTATTTTACCAGGACATTGCTTTCCATCTTTGTTTCTACAGTCTCCCTCTGTTAGTTCATGAGAACTGTGCTCATTGCATTGGCTGCCTGGAAGCTGAGAGCTGGATTTAACCCTTAGTTCTTCTGTAGAATATTTTTTTTCTCCTTCATAGATATTCTGTTCCATTTCTTTCATATTAGCTGTACTGTATAACTGTGTTTTACTGCAAATGAGGTCTCCTGGGAAGTAGTCAAGTGTTTACATTTTTATGTAAAATTTAATGTAAACAATGTTAAAAAAAAAAAATCCCTACCGTTTATTGATTATCTTCTATGAGCAAGTTGCTTTATCTTCACAGCAATCCTACAAAGTAAGGAATTATTTGTCTATTTTGCAGATGGAGAAAGTAAGGCTTGGAACAATCAAGTAATGTGACTAAGGCAACTCAGTTAAATGAGTAGTGAGCCAAGATTCAAAAGCAGAACTCCATGTCCCCCAAGGTTGTATTGTTTCATCTACACCACAAGGAAATAGAAAGATAGACAGACAACAATTTCTGAGTATATAGATGACTGTTAGTAATTCCTCACCAAAGATAAGCTAGAAATAACTATTTTTATGAGAATCAAGGCTTGCAAGAAGCTTAATTAACACAGTGATATATTTTAAAAATCATTTAATATAAATAGAAGAATGATGAGCAATGTTTATCTTGCAACTACATTTTTCCTTAAGGAATCATTCATCCCAGTGACCTTTTTAAGTAACAACTGGTAAGTAAGTATTACTTGATAATAATTTAAATTTAGAGAAGACTTGGGATGATTAGACATTAAAAGACTTGCCTTGTTTTATTCTTTTAGAAGAACCAGAGCTAGGGAGGAGATACAGAAATACATAATTTAATTTCCCCAATTTATTACTCAGATAACATCTCAACCACATGGAGGGCATTGTAAAACCAAATAAAATGACCTACGTGGTCCTTGCTATAACACATACTTGTTTTCATTTTTTTCTTGCATTTCCTTTGAGCCTCTCTCAATATGGGGCTGTGGAATTTTTATATTTGAAGTATTTTTAAGAATAGCACACTGCCAGGAACACAGGGTCTTAAAAAATATGATTTGATGAAAAAACACCAAGTTCAGCTTTTGCTCCTAAGAGTACAATGTAATCCAGCTTTATTCAATAAAGAATCATTCATACAGACTGGAGCCTCTAGTTACAGCTCATAATGACAAAAAAATATTGAATATAAGGAGAAAGACATATTTTCCAATGAGATATTAAAGAGATGAAATAAGCTGAAAGATCAGGGAATGAGGAGGTTTTAGAGGGGAAAGATGAAGGAGGAGAGTTTGCAGCTTGTAGAGAGATAAGAATATCACAGTAGGCTTTGTTTTTTTAAATAACACCTTTTCAACTAAAAAGGGACATTATGTCCACTAATATCCAATGTGTACATGTGTATGTGTTTAGAATTTACTAGTTGCTGGGCCCTACACTATGATATAGATATGTACTATTAATCCATTTTTACTGATAAGGAAACTGAGGCACAAAAAGGTTAAGTGACTCTCATGGGAGTTCTAGAGCTGATAAGTGATGGGCGTAGGCTTTGAACTAAAGTAATCTGGCCTCAGAGTCTGTGCTGTCAATCACTTACTTGTCTACCATTCGTGGAACCATACCGGAATTCTTGAATGTGGTAGGAAGTTAAACTGGTTTATGGACACCTGCTAGGTTCTTTACATATATTGTCTTTAATTCCTATCACGGCTCTGAGAAGTAGCTAGTATCCTCCATGTTTGGTACATGAAGGAGAGATCCAGAGAGGTTGACTGTTTTGTGCAAGCTCACACAAATAGTAAATTAGGGAGATGTGATTCAGACTCAGACCTGATTCCAAAGTTTACACCAGAAGCATGCTACCTTTCTTCCACTCTCTGATATTCCATCATCTTTATGATAGAGTGATAAAGACAAGAAGCAGGGAGAGATTTAAACACATGTGTCTGTATAAGCAAAAGAGAGAGATAAACATAAGAAGAATGTAACAGGAGGCTCAATTCAGTTAAACAGCCAATCTCTGAGGACATACTATTGGCAAGACATTGTGCTTGGTGCTTAGTAAATAAGTCTTCTCACAGAGAAATTCTGGGGCAAGCAGGCATCATAGACGAGTACATAATGACTATAGAACTGTAGACGTGAATAAACAGTGGGGTCAGAAGCCCAACGAGATTAAGTATGTTGTGTAGAGCCACACAGCAAATGAGTCCTGGGATTCAAATGCTTCTTGACCCCAGAGCTAGAGATGGAAGCCATTTTTCTCTGTTAGGGATATTCCGGGATCTCACTCCAGGCTTAGAAGACCCAAAGACAGGCTCTTTACAGCGTCCTGGGTTGAGGGAAATCTAACTAATATGCACAGAAGATCACTGTTGGAATCAGAAAGATGATTGCAATCTCAACAATTCATTCATTCATTCATTCATTCAGTATGCATTGAACTCCTTCTATGTGCCAAATACTATTCCAGGAGTTAGGGACACAGTGGCAAACTTTAAGTCTTGTTAGGTTTAAACTATGGTGGAAAAGTAAAAAAATAAATAAATAAGTATGAAATACATGAGACAGTGATAAAAGCACTGAAGAAAAATAAGGTAGGGTATTATGTTCAAAAGTAATAGGGATGGAGAGCTTTCTTAGGAAACAAAGAAGAGGTGACACCTGAGGAGACACCTGAATGAAGGAAAGACACCTGCAATTAGAATGCTAGAGGAAGAGCATTCGAGAAAGCCAAAGTCTGTGAGGCCTTGAGGAGCCAGGTGTGTGAGTGACGCAGCAAGGATGAGGTGGTAGAGGGAATGAGTGATGGAAAGGACGGAAGCAGGAAGGATGCAGAGGTGGGAAGGGGCTGAAGCTGAAGGTTCTGTGGGTCATGGATGAGGAGTTCAGAATTTATTTCTAGTGTGAGCCATTGGGGCATTTTGAGCTGGAGAGTAACATGATCTGAGTTAAGTTTTAAAGACTTCACTTTGGCTAAGCAGGGACTCACCAGGCGGCTGTGCAGCTATATAGGCGAAGATTGACAGGTGGCTTGGACTAGAGTGATAGCAGCAGAGGTAGACAGAAGTTTGAGAAATAGAACTTTCTTGAGATCAGGAAGTTTGCACTTGGGATAATCAACAAATTCTCTCCCTTTAGTCAAACTATATAGGAAACAAAATCATGATCAGAGACCACTTCTAAGTGTACTATGGACAATTACTGTGATAGGATCCAGACCTCCTAAGACCAGAACCCTATTTCCTGAAGACAAACTTGATGAGCCAAACGACAACCAAGGAGGTGGCTTTGTAGGCTTGGATTTGATAAGGGAGTCAGAGGAATTGGATGCTGACTAGCTCCATGTAACACAGCCGGATTCAGCATTCCCACCATAAGGATGGTCTTGCCAAGGGGGTCAGAAATACTGAAAGTTCTTGGTCCATAATCCTGTGCATCCATCTCCACACCAGGAATCATTTTGCCTTTGAGATCACTGCTAAGACTGGCCCAGAATGTTTGCTACTTAAAATGTTTCTTTTTCTGCATTCCCAGGGCTAACAATCTCCCATTTTTTTGTTGTGATTTAATTATTATATGATTGTATAGTAGGGCCTAAAATTTACCTATTATTATGTAGCTGTGTAAAAGAATGTAGCTACTCTTTTTCCTATAACTGATCAAAATATTCTCACAAGCTTTTATTGCCAGAGGTGGAGGGGGTCAAAGGGAGAGACCAATAATCACCACTTTCCACTTTAAGATATTGTGGGTTATTTCCACTAAATTTATTCTTTTTAGAGAGACTGTAAGATGAAATTCAATGTTCAAACACTCTGATGGGGCTGTTTCTCTCCTCCTTCTCCCTGACATGGCATCTTGGGGCAGGGGGAAGCTCATGAAACCTCATGGCAGCAGCAAGAGGAGTTCTACCTGGGGTAGCATCCTCACCAGTTTCTGGAAAGTGTGGTTGGTTTGAATGAGTCTCTGTGCAACTGTTTTTTCTTTAAAGTAAAATCAGAAAAACAAATGTATGCATGTAAGTGTGTCTTTATTTTAAGCATGGTGTTGTCATCTACTACTGAAATCTGCAGTGCTGGATAATTGTCTCTTGTCTTGTGGTGCCCCATACTGAGTAGCTTCCTCATTCTGGCTACAGACCTTTGAAGGGCTACCATCTTCTCAACACCTCTGGTGTCCCTGCCCCAGGTCACTTGGGAACCCCCGGGTCTTCTGCATTCCAGGCAGAGACATCTCTCTAAATGCTTATCTCTGTCCTTTCTGCTCTCCACTCCCCAGGACATTCAGAGGAAGCAGGGAAGAGGAGCAACCTGTATCTTCTGTTCTCCCACACCCTCTCTAGGGTTCTTTGCTGTCTTCTCACCCAAGCCTCTCCTTTGGCCAGGGCTCTTTGAGGAGTCAGGTAGCATACTTGACTCAACTGAAGAATCTCCAAATCTTTCTCCTTTGGGCACCACACCTAGAACTGAAAGGTCTCTGCTCCTCCTCCTCACTAGCCCCATCTCTTCTCCTTTGTGGCCTTGGCTCTCACCTTTCTTCTGGCATTAATGGAAGAAAGGATTCATGGAACAAAGCCTGCTTACTGATAAAGAAAAAAACGTAAAGAGGTGCTCTTGAGATATGACGAACTTTCATCAGGCCAGTCAAGAAGCCAAGACAGTGCCTATTGCTTATCTCTGCTCCTATGTGTTGTTGATCTCAGAGTTTCACTCCCAGGAGACAATCTATTTTCCTTTCATCAAAGTTCTTCGGGAACATGCGCAGCCCCTAAAGATCCTTAAAAAGTACAAACAGAGCACTACAGGTATACAAAAGGACAAGAAAGGGAAAATTGATATTTTAGAAGAGCTTATGTGCTAGAGACTGCTAGGAGATTTACATACATTCTCCAAATTAATACAACAAGTAAATGCAATCTCTCCATTACAAATCTGGAAACAGAGGCTGCCAGAGTCTCAGATCAATACAGTTATCTGCTTACTGATGTCCCACAGGTACTTCAAACCCAAATGTCTAGGCTTCTCTCTATAGAAGCTCCTCATTCCTCATCCTCATTCTAGTGAAGGTCACCAATATCCAACCAAATTCTAGGGTCAGAAAGTTTGTAATCACCCTGCACCACTTCCTTTAACTCATTCTTCCACTTAAGCAGATGTCAAATCTTAAAGCTTCTGCCACCTTAATATATTTTTGCTTTTTGTCCCCTTTTCTCCATCTACTATGTATCTGCCTTGGTCCAGACATTTATCAACTCTTGCTTTGACAATACAATAGAATCCTAATTGGCTGTTCCGTTTCATACTCCACACACTATAGAGTGATATTTCTAACACACAGATTTGATCATTTTGTGCCTTCACTTAAAATTCTTCAGTGGCTCTCCATCTCCTCCTTTATAAACTCCATCTGCCTTAACATGGCTTGACAAGGCCTCTGACTTGCCTATTCAGAGACTTACCTCTATGCATCCTGGGGTCATGTACTTCTGTGCCTTTGCTTTTTTTGTTCCCTTGGCTTAAAATGTCTTTTACTTCTTTGTCTCTCTCTGTCAGTCTACTTATCTGCCAAAATGAATCCAACAGCAAAGCCTTTCTGATGCCCCAATTAAGATCAACCCATTGTCCTTTGTGCTTCTACAAAACCACATATCAGAGGATGCTTTCTTGTTTGTGTGTCTGTAGTTAGCCAGTGATATTTGTGTTTGTATCTCCTGTGCCCAGAAAAGTCTCTGGGTCTTAGTTGGAACCTAATAAATATTCAACGTCCATGTTGAAAGAGAGACCAAAAAGGAAAAAAAAAAGGAAAGAAGAGATAAAGAAAAAATCTAGAAAGTAATGAGAAAGGACAGGGAGAGAAGGGGAGGGAGAAAGGCAGAAATGGAGGAAGAGAGAGCAGAAAGTAGAGGAAGAGGAAAAACAGGCAGACTGTAGGATTATTAGTCAAGATTGTTATGTCCACAATATGAGATCCCTAAGCATTTGTTCTGAGAGAAAGATGAAGGCAAACATGGGCTCTACAAAGCAGGTTTGAGAAGTTATCAGACCTGGAACACTCCCAGCTCACCTCAGTGGTTTTCCCACTTAAGCCAAGTCTTGCTGGGCATCTTCTGCACAAAACATAGTGAGAGTGCAGCTGAACTAAATGTGTTTTGTTCTATTACTGTTATTTTCAAGAAAGATGAGTCAAAATACCTGCTATCCACATTCAAGACCAGTTATCAGCCCCTGCAGCCTCCGGAAGTGTTGTCTGACCTCCTGGATTGTGATCTGGCTGCTTGGCACACACTCTGATGAGAAGGCTCCCTGCCTGACCTTTGGATCCATGGACCAGGAGACACAAGCACTGAGTAAATCAGAAGCCAGGCACCACCTGACAGGGACTTAAACATGAGATTCTAAAGTCAGAGGCTATGGTAGGCCTGTGACTAGAAGAAAAATGAAATATGTGGACAGAGAGAGATAGGGCTTATTTATTTGATTTATAGAAAAAAAAATATTACTTTGTGGTACTAGAGCTGCTTTTGTGCCATTTCTGCCTCATCTCTTCTGCTAACCTTCCTTCTTCCTGATAGCTACTCTTGGAGTTAACTTCAATCAGATAATAAGACTGATAATAACGACACTGTCAGCCACAGCAGCAAAAATAGCCAGTAATAGGAACCATACCTGTCAAGGGTCAAGTACTAAATACATTATATAGAATAGCGAATGCAATTCTCAACATTATTTTTCAAGATGGGTATTACTATGTCCATTCTATAGAAGAAAAAGCAAACTTGTAGAAGCAACTTGTTCAAGGTCACATAGTAAGTAAAAATCTTGGGTTCAACCCCCCATGGACTCCCATTCCCCTAGAGTAAGTTCCTGACTCTCTACCATTGTTCTTCATGAATGGCTCTGTGGACTCTCCCATCTTATCTCCAACTGCTTCCCTCCTTGCTCACTGTGCTCTGATTACACCAGTCAGCTGCCTTTGACTATTCACTCATGCATTGCTCGTAAGTGTCTTGGGGGCCTTTGTACTTGCTGGTTTCCTTGCCTAGAATATCTGTCCTCAGTCCTTTACATGGCTGGATCCTTCTATTCAGAATTCTGCTTAAACATCATCTCCTAAGACAGGCCTTCTTGGCCACTCAATCTGAATTAGTTCATAACACTCTGCCACATCCCTTTCCCAACCCCAACGGCAGATACTGCCATCAGAGCTTGTGTTCTAAAACCATATTTCAAAACATACACTAAATCATGACTTTTTTTATAAGCATATGGTAAGTAGAAGAAACAGGCATTATTCCATTTTATTTATGAGAAAAGTGAGGCTAAGAGGGAGGTCTTGGCAATAAATGTAGAAAATTAATAGGTACAGATCCCTTGGTATGGGCCCAACATCATACCGGGCACCTCCATCTCAGCTACTACAGAGTTTGCTATCTCTAGCACAGAGCCTCGGACCTAGGTTTTCAATTTCATGTCCAGTAATCATTCCACCCCATCTTCTAATATCATGACATATAATAATTATACAAAATTTTAAGTTTTTCAAAATATCAAGCATCTTGCTTGGCCTATACACAGTCAGTAAATGAAGAAATCTTGTGATATATATATATATATACATGGTGTAGATTAATCAAGGGTTGGGTTGAGAGTGACAGAACAGCAAAAAGGAAAAGAAAGATAAAAAGCCTAATTTATTTTTGTGTTGTCTTGTTAGTTTCTCAGAGAGTTCTCTGTTGACTTGATTTTAATTAAGCTTTCCTTAAGCCTAAGAGTTCTGGGAAGCTAAGTGAGTGTGGTTGCCAGGTGGGAATAGGCCAAGAATTCCCAGATCTAATTTTTAAAATCCTTCTTCATAGCAAACATCCATTACACAGATTCTGTTGACAAATGACCTGGATCCAGTGAGGAGTATTGGTTGTTCATTTGTGTTTGGTGTTGACAAACAAGTCCATGCTACTAGGAATGCTAAATTGTCACCTGGCCCCTGGGTCGGAGAGGCAGTGTGACCGGAGGGAAAGAGAGCTGGGCTGGGTGTTAGTAGACTTCAGGTTAGCTACCAACAAACTGTGTGACCTTGGGGACGCTTGTGCACTTTTCTGAATTTCACTTTTTGTCATTTGTGAAGTGAACTAAGTAGACCGTGTTACAGACTAAAAGCCCCTTCTGGAATTAAATGTGTATACTTTCTGGTTTTTATTTAAAGTGAGCAAAAAGCTTTATACTTCTCTTTAAACAAAGCAAAACACAAGTAATATTGGTTGTGAGCACACTGCTCTTCCTCCTGTCTGGAATATCATCCCATCCTTATTTGTCTGGCTAATTTCTACTCATCTCTCAAGACTCACCTCCGAGATCTCCTGTCTCAGAAAGCATTTCTGGACTGCTTCAGAGTGCTCGAGTTGGTCCCATCTTTTTGCTCAGTCTTCTCTTGCATGTCTCATCCTAGACTGTCAATAGAGTGAGGTCAGGGACTATGTCCTTCGTTATGTCTGTAACCCTGGTGCATTGTACAGAATCACCTACATAGTGGATGGACAATAAATGTGTGCAAATAAATAAAGCTAGGAATAAGTGAACGCTAGATAGGAACAATAAGGAATAGAAACAGAATGTCTTACATTTTTATAATGCTTTAAATTTTACACATTGTGAAATAGGTTTTTTGTTTTGTTATCCACCATAAGGACATGGTGGATCAGAGACATGGTAATTCACCCCAAATCAAAGATCATATCCTAGGTTACCCGCAAAGCCTGCTGACAACTCTAGTCATGTGGAGCAGGATCTCTTTCCCAACACCAGGCCACAGGCCGTCTGCAATAGTTCTCAGCTCACTGGGCTTAACAAGAATGTATAGGGTATGTAACTGCAAAGTGGAATGTCATCTGTCTCACAATGGGGGCCAAAGGGGTACTGGGAGAGCTTCTAGTCTGACTGTGGAGAGCCGGGAAGATCAGACATTACTTGAGAGGATGATGCAAAATGCCTGAAAACTTAAGCAATCACTCAAGCCAGGAGTGTGAAGGCTGCCATGAGGCAGCACATGGCTGAGCGCCTAATGTGTGGTGTAGGCACATGAGTACCCTTTTTTAACAAATGCTTCCAAGATAGCCAGACATGAGTGTAGAGAGCATTTGCAACACCGTGCAAACCGAGAGCCTGGCAATGAGGAAGATCTTATGAAAAAAATATGTACCTTTTTTTTCCCTTAAGAATGAATGAAGTTCTAGGCATGAGAATCAAGATAAGAAATTATTTAAATCAAAACAGAAAAATCAAGTATTGACCTGATGCTCCATGTGAAATAATTGTATTTATTCATTAAAATAATTTGTTATTATTTTTATTGACCCATCTATGACGTATGAGGCACTGGACTACCTAATCATTCATTCAATCAGTCATTTATTCTGTCTGTTATTATTTCAGACCACATTATTGAATATCTATTATTTGCAGTCTTGGCAAAGGCTAGGGATTTCTCCATGCCTAAGACATACTCTATCCTGGGGGGAGAACAACAAAACCATGATTTAATGAGCATATATTAGATGTTCTTTGCTGTACTAAGCATTTCATGCACAATATTTCATTTAAAAAAAATCACAATACCCCTGTGAAGCAAGTTTTGTTATACCGTTTTTACAGATGGGGAAACTGGGACTTAGAGAGTTAGTGAGTTGCCTAACTACCAGTTGGTGAATGGTAGAGTCAGGTTGGGAATCAAGGCCCATTAGACTGCAAGTCTTTATGCCAAACCGTGGGTTATATGCCCAGCAACAGCAATCCTGTTTAAACACAGATTCCAATTCAGTTTAACTGATATAGGGCCTAAGATTCTGCTTTTCTAACAAGCTACCAGGTGATGCCTATGCTTCCAGTCTGTGGACCACACCTTGAGCAGCAAGGGTATAGAGGATCTGCCTGTCCATTCAGAACCCTTTTCCCTCTCTTCCTTCCTAAGCAGGACCTAAATTTCACTCCCATTTCCCCTCTGCCCAATACAACCCATGTGACTCAGGAGAATCTGACTCTTTTTCCAGCTCTAGGCTGTGTTTTGATCACTCCCCTGCTCTATTCAATACGGTAGCCACTAGCTATTTAAATTCATCAAAATAAAACCTTCCTTTTCTCAATTGCACCTACAGGCTTCAAGCGCATAACACTACATGTGGCCAGTGTTTGCTGTGTTGGCCAGTGAAGAATAGAATGTTTCCTCATTGCAGAAAGCTCTATTGGATAGTGCTGAGAGTCTAGGTCATCCATGGTAATTCCACCCCATTGTTTCAGAATCCTGTTTTTAAGAGCATGACATCCCCTGGCACCTGCTATTGGCCCACATATGTATCGTTCAGCTAAACTGGCCCACCCTAGTTGCAGGATAGGACTATAATCCTCAGTTAGGGGAGAGATTTCCTCGCTCTTTCTGTGTGTGCTAAATTCAGCCAGGAAACGTGGGTCCTAGTTTCTGCTGGCAGTCTCTGTGGCCTTCAATGGAAGGAGGGCAAAACAGGAGCCCTGATGGACCTTTACTAGGGGCCTTTCTTACCTTCTGCTTCTTGTTACATGAGAAAATAAATTTCCTTATTACTTAAACCATTTTGAGTCTGGTTTCTGTTACTTAAAGTTAAAAGATAATTGATAGACCTCTGTAATCTAACTATTTACAAGTCAGTGGTAGAGGTGCAGTGCTAAAGATAAAGCAAGACCAAAAAGCTGCAGTTATTATTCCCAAGTACTGTTGAGTTTCATGTGAAAGATACCTTGTACAGGAAACTACCTGTACCCAGAAAGTTCTGGAAGACAGGGGAAAATTGGTGTCATGGGTGTTTGCAATAGGAACCGTCTCTTCTCTGCGAGTGAAAACCTGAGAAGACTTCCTAGAGAAGGTGATATTTTAGTGGGATGTTGGAATAAATAGATTTTGAAGTGAAGGTGTGAGTGAGGGCATTTCAGAAGAGGAAATGACATGAGAAAAGGTGAAGATGTGGGAAAGGGCAGGGGATTTTCATGAAAATGGCAAAGCCCTGACCACTATGCTTGAGACTATATAATAGATTAAACTAAAATAGAGTCAGGCTGCCTTGCTGATTAACGCATGAATCTCCATGGAAAAGCCTCTTTAAAATTTGTTTAGAATTTTACAGTGTTCAAAACATGTTAGCAAGTATGTTTTTGCTTGTTTTGTTTTGTAATATTGCAATAATGCAGAGAAATTAGTTCTGGTTGGGTAAGATGGCCAAGGCCACAAATTAATAAATGGCAGTGCTAAACCATCAACCTACACATCTCCCGGCACCTGACCTTACTTCTTTGTAGCCACAAAAAGCACTATGGCCTAAGAATGACCTTACTTCTCTAACTAGGGACAATCTCACCCAATGCTCACTTTTAAAAGGGTCCAGGTATGGATGACAAATTATTTGGTCACCTACTATCCCTGCAGACCTGACTTTGGTGAGCTCCGCCTAGCTTCTAGGAGTGGTGGAGAGGTCAGACTGGCCTAGAGACCCAGGTCCCAAACTCCAGGGAGCAGTTCCCAGCTATTTCCCACCGAGTCCATGGGCCAGAAAAAGTTTTCACATCAGGCTGTGAAAATGGTTTTGTTTCTGTAGTCAATGGTTTACTTCAGCAGTCAGCAAAGGTTTCCGAGGAGGGGATTCACTGGATCCAAACTCTATGACTTCTTTCAAATTGTTCAGAAAAAAAATGTGTTTGTGTATGTGTGTGCGCATACGTGTGTGTGGTGTATAGAGAGAGAGACAGAGAGAGAAAAATATGTTTAGAGCAGATAGGTCAAGATGTTAATGATCACCAATTACAAGTTTAAAAAATAGTATTATTTTTTTCAACTTTTTTTTGTAGATTTAAATGCTTCCAAAATACATAAAAAGAAAAAATAAACCACCAAAAATGTACTGTGGATAAAATTCCTTGAGATTGGGCAATGAAGTCAGTAAGGCTCACCCATTCTAATGCAGGCAGTTAGAAGTTAAGGAGACTGCCCTTTCTACTCACACCCTGGTGGACCTACAAGCAAATCACATCGGTAGTGTTTGACCCACGAGAGCTGCGCAGGTATCGCCAGCTCCTTTTAAGGGTTTGCCTGGGCCCTTTGACACCAGCTGGCCGCTAAAGCATGGTGTGCAGCTGTCTCCACATTGCAGGCTTGAATCCAATCCTCCACTTTCTCAACTTGCTGCCTCTAATGTATATAACATTGGAACTCATTTTGTCTGACTCCAAAGCCCATTGCAGAGCACTAGATTCGGCTTTCTGATAAGAACACACTGGCCAGAATTATATCTAAGCCTGGGTAACCACTTGGGAGAAAAAAGTACCAAGTGGTGGACATAGAATACAGATCCCGGTGTTTGAGAAGTCTGGGAGGAGAATGAGGTTTGCTGCACTTGGAGAGCGAAGGGAGTGCTCATAGCTCGAATCTGGAGACCCCGATTCTAGACCTGGCTGCAGCATATGGAACCTGGGGTAGAGTCAGGGAGCTAGGAGTCAGGGAGCCATAAAGGAGAATCATGTAGGTTTGGAGGCCAAAATGAGTCAATTCTTACTCACAAACGAGGAGCAGAACTGAACCTCCTTTTGTCTGGAGATAGGTGAGGAGCAAAAGGGTGCAGGGCCACCATGGCCCCCGCGAAGGAATGCCGGAGAGGGCGGGGGGAGCCTGGCTGATGTCAGCTGCGTGGAGTATAGAAACTATCGTAAATGAAGTCAGCTTTATTAGCAAAGAACATTTGGGTTGAGATTCTTCAATCTTCCCTCTCTGACTCCATTATGAGAGAATGGAACACAGAGTAACACAGAGCAAAGAACAGCCAACTTATCTAAACCTTAATGACAATAATTACTGGCCTGGAGAAAATCTTTTAGTTCAACTGAAATACTCCACAAATATCACTGGGAGGATTTGTGTGGGGCTAGCAGTTTTCCTAGCAATGAGGGGCCTTCAGTGGGGCTAGCACGACTTCCAGAAGAGAACTAACACTCTGTGGGCTGACTGGGGGGTCAGTAGCATGGGTTTGTCTAAACTTGGTGGCAAAGGAGAGAAGAAGGGATGTACCTTACTGGGAAGGTCATGGTGGCAACGGCTGAAATAGGTGAGGCTGGGTAACTATGTGCAGTGTGATTAACCCAGACTACATCCTTGACCTTCATCAGCCCGTCTCCCATTTATGGGAAGCTCACTCAGTTGACAAACTGTCAACTTATTTGAAATGCTTTCACTGATGGGAAAAAGGTTAGAGTGCAGAGAAGAGGAAAGTATGGGGACTGTGGGGAAGGAGACAGGCGTACAGCTAGCCAGCCTGGGACTAAGAAACTGCCCTGGGATCTAGGGACAGAGAAGATTTTGTAGGAGATCCCCACAACAAAGATTCTCAAAGTGTGATATCTGGACCAGAAGCAGCAGCATCACCTGGGAACTTGTTAGAAATGCATATTCTCAGGCCCTGTACCAAGACCTATTGAATCAGAGACTCTGAGCGTGAGGCCCAGCCATCTGTATTTTAACAAGCCCTCCGGGTGATTTTGATGCATCCTAAAGAAAGAGAACCACGGGTTACATACACTCAACTTCTTCTAAGTTCCTACAAGTGGCCAGAGGTGGCGTCAGAACCTGAAGTCCAGAGAGGTCAAAAGAGGACACAGAGACTAATAAAAAACGCCTCTTGCTCAGGAGGAGCTGGTAGAAATGAGCCAGATGAAAGAGAAAAGACAAGGCAAGCATGACATAAACAAACACTGAACAGAATGTGATGTGCATGCTCTGGAAGAAAAGAGCTGCTCTGTCAGAAGGGAAATTTGGAGAAGTTCCTCTCATGGAGGGGTGGTTGATCTGAAGCTGGATCAACCCTGAGCAGAGTTGCAAAAGGTGGTCTTCAATGTGGCAGAGACTGCTCTTCAGTATGTCTTTTCTTCTTTTTAAACAGAAAACTGGCGTGGCCCCATGGCTTAGCGGTTAAGTGCACACGCTCCGCTACTGGCGGCCCAGCTTCGGATCCCGGGCGTGCACCGTTGCACCACTTCTCCGACAATGCTGAGGCCGCGTCCCACATACAGCAACTAGAAGGCTGTGCAGCTATGACATACAACTATCTACTGGGTCTTTGGGGGGAAAAAAAAAGAGGAGGATTGGCAATAGATGTTAGCTCAGGGCCGGTCTGCCTCAGCAAAAAGAGGAGGATTAGCACGGATGTTAGCTCAGGGCTGATCTTCCTAAATAAATAAATAAATAAATAAATAATAAACAAAAAAATAAACAGAAAACCTTCCCCCCTCACTTTTTTCTAGGCAGCAGTGTATCACAGGAAAAGACTAGATTACATTTCCCAGCCACCTTACATCTAGGGATAGTCACCGAGATATAAGGGGGAGTTGTTAGGTAGAACATTGAGAATGGCTTCTTAAGCGGATTCAGTGAGATAGTATGTAGATTTTTCTTTGCCTCTCTCACTTCTCTTTATGCCTGAAATATGGATGTGATGACTGAAGCTCCACCAGCCACTCTGCGTCCTTGAGGACAGAAGCTGCTTGCTAAGGACTGTGGATAGAAAGTTAAAAAAGTTGGTGTTCTTGGTAAATTTGTGAGGTCGAAAACAACCTCTAGACTGTCCATCACCTGGACTCTTTTTTTAATGTGAAAGAATAAACTCTTAAATTTTTAAGCCACTGTAATAGGGCCTCTGCTACTATCAGTTAAAGACAGTTCCTAACTCAAAGAGTAACTCATTCTGAGCTGAGAGAACAGTGGAAGCAAACGCACATAGCTGTGAATGTGCATAGCACGCTTGGAGAATGGCAGTGAGCTCAATACAGCTGGCGAGTGAGGTGTGGAGAACAATGACAAGGCAGGAGGTGAAGCAGAGGGAGCCTTCTGGGGCTGGTGGGAGGAGATGACAAGGGGAAGTTTTTTAGAAAGTTGGAAGGTTCTCAGTATCCTAGTGTGTCTTTTTCTATGGGCACCTTAAACTCAAAGGGCCTCGAAGTGACTATATCATCCACCATCGTCCTCCTTCCCAAGTCTGCCACTCATTCTGTGAAACGGTGCCACCATTCACCCCATTCCACAAACCAGAACGTGAATGGCACACCTGATGCCTCTCCTTGCCCCTAAGCCCATAAGTCACCAGATCTCAACTAGTCATCTCCTAAAACTTGCTCACACTCCCTTCTTTACTCACTTCTGTCACCAGCACCTAATTCCCACTTCACCCTCTCCAGTTAAAGTGCTGTGACAGCTTCTTATGTCATCTCCTTGTTTACAAATTGAAGGCTTCTTTTCCAGGTCCCACACTGTAACCAGAGTGACATTTAGAAAAGAAAAATTGATCTCACCACTTCCTTGCTTAAACCCTTCCGTTTCAAAGAATTCCCTGCAGTGATGTTCCATGGGATTCAAACAGATGTTGAGAGGGAAAGAAAGAAATATTTGCATGTTTTAGAGATCTTTGGAAAATGCTGGATTAAACTAAGTTAAACAGCTTCCTTACTTTTCAGCAGCTATAATAAGCTGAAGTGCAATTTGGACCTCCAAAAAATAAAGAATTTTTTAAACTTCTTTGTCTTTAGAATCTGTTCTAGAGGAGCATCTCGTGAGAACTGGGAATTGCCATCGAACGACATGAAAGCCTAGCTCCTTAGCCAGGGCTCTTGGTTAGGCCTCTGCAGTCTCGCCCCTACTGGCATTGCCAAGCTCCCTGCCCACCATGATCTTATTCTTGCAGCCACCTCTAGCCATATCCCTGCATACTCAGCATCCCTGAAAACACCATTCACCATTGTCCTTTGCTTCTGCTGTCTCTCTGCTTGAAATGTTCTTCCCCTGTCTCCGTATGTTGAAACTCTCCCCTTGAAAGACCAAACCCAAAAGTCATTTCCTCTCTGGAAACTTCCTAGATCCGTTCCCCACAGCTCAAAGCAGAATCTTTTAGCTCCTTCCTTTACACTAAAATTTCTGTGCATATCTTTAAGAGGGAAATACCCCAGTATAGGAGAGTTAGGTGTAGACTAGTATGTTTGCTTCTACAGCTAGGCTGGGGACATCTTGAAGCTGAGTAATAGACATTCCCTCTCTCTGTCTCTCTCTCTGCCTCCCTCCCTACCTACTTACCTATCTATTTATCTATCCATCCATCCACAATGATGGGTATACAAAGTACTAGAAACAAACATTTTGAATAAAAGACTCATGTACATTTTAACCTAGTAAAACCTGATTTGTATCACAAATTCAGTTTAGGGTAGAATTGCACACAGGTGCATTAGCTCTATATTAGTATATATTTTTTCAAAATTATCAGACCAATACTTTAGGCAAATAGCAAAGAAAAACAGTTTTCATGGGGTCCAAATGCATCATCTTATCCTTTCTCCAACTTCCCCATCCTAATACTCAACTGTTCATTTAGCAATGTGCTCACTTTAGAAGTTACACCCCTTGAGGTTAGGACCATAACTCACGCATGTTTGCACCTTAGTGCCTGTCGCCATGTCTGAGACTAGCAAGCACTCATAGAATATTGTTCTCTGGTCCTCCAACCTTAACCTGACTTTCCTTTCTAAGTTAAGCTTGTAAACCACCTTGTCCAGAATCCTTCTGCTATCATAGATCAAATTCCCACTTTCTGAAAACTCTTTAAACTCACTAACATCTTTAACCTATGTTTAGATTCCACCTTTGCAATCTGATAAGGAATACAGGAAGATATTGGTAAAGACTTCGCTATGGACTGAATGTTTGTGTCCCCCCAAATTCACATTTTGAAGCCCTAAGTCCCAATGTGATGGTATTTGGAGATGGGGCCTTTGGGAGGTAATATGGTTTAGAGGAAGCCATGAGTGTGGAGCCCCCATGCTGGGATTAGTGCCCTTATAAAAAGAGGAAAAGGCATGCAATCTCTCTGTGCATATAAACACCAAGGAAAGCCCATATGAGGACATAACCAGGAAGAGCGCCCTCACCAACAACCTGACCATGCTAACACCCTGATCTCAGACTTCCAGCCCCAGAACGATGAGAAATATGTTTGTTGTCTAAGCCACCCAGTCTATGGTAAGTTGTTATAGTAGCCCAGAGTCTGACTAGAACACACTTTGATGTGCATATCTATTGTAACCAGCTAATCAGAACACACAAACAGGCCTACTTTAGTGTTACACCTTCCAACTTTTCAGAAAGGCCATCCTGAATGTCTACTGGGTAGTTGAGTAAATAGTATCCAATGTTTAAAGACTGGGAAGTAGGGAAGAAAGAGGTGGAATTAGTAAGTGGCATACAATTATTTAATGTGTTATGTCTGTATACATGCAAAACTTTTATTCTCCCATCTGGACTGTAAATGCAATGAAATGGGGACTTTTTTTCCTTCTCACTCTTCTTTTCTAGCCCTCATAGTTTGTGACATATTCTTCTTTATAATCGTCATCAAACATTTTTAAGTGCCTACTCTGCCCCAGGCTCCATGTAGGATCAACTGTGACTGCTTGCTTTTTAGAACGAGTTGAATGGAAATGACTGAAATGAATGTGTCACTAACCTCTCCTATGCCTTTTCTTATTCATGAAAATAGCCTGAAAACTAATTCAAACGATAGCCTAACTTCTACCCATCTTTCAATGCTCTGCTAAAATTATGCTGGCACCCCAAATCTTGCCCTTACAGGCAAAGCTGTGATCAATCTCTTCTTGCCTTATTCTATCACTGCATTTTAGGTTTACTTATCTTAAGCACATATTGCAGCACCTCTTTATTGTTGCCTGTTCTACTGTTATTTTGGATGCCTTGCATCCTCCACGTCATACCCTCCAGCTCAAAACTGTGGCCCGCTGCCACTCAGGGGTAAGACAGCAGTGCCCTCTTCATTTACACTGGACATCTCTTACTTTCTCCTGGGGGCTTCTGCAATGCCCACGGCACTCAGGCATACATACCCTGGAAGCATGAGGGAGTTATCACACCATGGGTGACCCTGAACCATTGGGGGAATAGAGGTTGGTGGCTGGAGGCTCCCTTCCTCTGCCTTTCAGGCCCATAATTCTGAGACACGGTCTACATCACTTCTCAGGGTGGCATAGTGGATTTGAGCTCTAGTTGCCCACAGGGCAACCAGCTTGATACCACACACTCATATTAGCTTTTGCTCCCTCCCTCTTTTACCCTTCCTAGTACTCTACCCCTATTCTCTGGGTCACTTCACAAAATTAGCTACCTACGTGCAAGCCTTTTCTCAGGCCCTGCATTTTTGGTAGTGGTGGTGGGGAGAGGGGTACCCAGTCCAAAACTCTTATCCATCTCATCCATCAGGCTGTCAGCTTCCAGAGGGAAGAGTCATTTTTCCCTAACTTATACATCCCTAGCTCCAAGAACAAGACCTGGAACTGATTAGGTGCTCGAAAATATAAGTTGAACTTATGGAAAAAAACTGTGAAGTCTATAATGGCAGGGACAGCACTGTTAATTAGTTTATTTATTTAACAAATATTTATTTGTGTGTCTTCCATATGCCAGGCACTGGTCTGGTGGCTACAGGCAGAGATAACAAACTAAGTTCCAGCCCTCCAGGAGATTGCATCCTGGGAATAGGAGAAAACACACCGAAATGCAGTATATGAAATGATAAAAAATACCGTGGGGAAAATAAGTCAGGGAAGGGGCAGCCAGTTAAGAGGGAAGGTACAATTTTATATGAGGTATTTCGAGAAGGCCATACTGTAGGATTTCGTTAAAGATCTGAAGCCAAGGTATGAGTAGGTCATATGAAGAGCAGGGAACTCAGAGCCCTGAGGCAGAGGTAGCCCAAGGGGACCAGTGTCTGCTGAAGAAGAATGAACAGGGTAAGTTGAGGAGAAGTGGGCTGTGTCGGTGCCAGAGCAGAGGGCCTCAGAGGCCTTTGTAAGGCATTTGGCTTTTACTCTAAGTGAAACAGACAAACACTGGAGAAATTTGGACAGAGGATTGCCGTGATTACATTTCCATTTTAAGAAATTATTATATTGTATTGAGAATAGACAGAAGGAGGCAAGGTGGTAAGCAGAGAGCCAGATGAAGAGCCTCTTCCATTGGTCAAGGCAAAAGATGATATTGGCTTGATCCAGAGTAGTAGAGGTAAAGTTTGGTGAGGAGTGGATATATTTTGTAGATAGAAACACTGAGATTGGCTGATGGATTGGATGTGGAGTGTGAGAGAAAGGGAAGAATCAAGCATGACTCCAAGAATTTTGCTTGAGCTCCTGGAAGAGTAGAGTTGAAATTTTCTAAGAAAGGATAGACTGTGGAATAAGCCATATTATGAGGTGGTGGGAATGAGAAGTTCAGTGTTGGAACTCTTAATTTTGAGATGCTTGTCAGACAGCAATGCAGTGATGTAAATAAGCAGTTGGATGCATGAGTCTGGAGTTCAGGGGACAGACCTAACTTAGAGATATAAAACCTCTAAGTTACTGCTGCAGATAATGTTTAAAACTATGTAACTGGATGACACTAGCTAGGGGTAACCCTGGGTAGAAAGTAGAAGAAATTTGAGAAATGAGACCTAAAACATTCAAAGTTTTTGAGATCTAGGAGACAATGATGAGCTAGTAAATAAGAAAATGAGTGAAGAACAGAGGAGAGAATGGTGTCCTAAGAAGACAAGTGAAGCAAATGTTCCAAGGAACAGTTAGTAAAGACCTGTGTCAAATGCTGCTGATAGATCAAGTAAGGTAAGGACCAAGGATTGACCTCTGGGTTTATCAACATTGCAGTTATTGCTGACACTGGTAGGATGTATTTTGATGGAGAAGTAGAGATGGATATCTGATTGAAATGATTCAAGAGTGAATGAGAAGAGGAGAATTGGTGACCACATCTTAATCATCTCTTTTTCCTTGGAGTTATGGTATGTTGCATGCAATGGATTATATGGATTAGGACTTTTGTGTGATCCATAAATTCATCTTAGAGGCAAGAGGCTGGTATCTAAGATAGCACATTTTCCTCCATCATTTTCTGAACTGTAAAATAATCACGAACTTAAAAATGATATTTTTCTCCCCATCTCAATAATCATTCATTTGGTGCCCATTATATTTTTAACACAACCCTATAACAAAAGTACTGTTTGCATCCTCATTTTTTAGATGAAGAAACTAAGACACAAGAGCTTAAGTCATTTGGCCTAGGTCATCTAACCAATAAGTATCACCACCTTCTAAGTGAAGGATGAGCATGTGGGAGAATTCAGGGTTTCTGTTTCTTGATTCCTTGGGACTGCGGTTTCACCTTCACCAGCTTTCCTCTGCTAGTGGGTTTAGGAGTGGGATAGCTTTCATTAGAGAGCAGGGAATTTTCTGAGCAGATCCCTGCAGAGAAGAAAACCTTGCCCACCGCTGCAAAATGAAAGATACAGTGCATGCTCCTGCATCTGCCTTTCCGGGGTTTCCTGTAGGTTGGCAAATAATTTTTTTCTCAGTCTTTCATCTGCACTATTATTTTAAAAGCTGAAAAAGAAAGCTTTCTTTCAGTAGGAAAAAAAGGTGCTATCTCCTGTATAAAGAGTCTGTGTGTATACATAATGTTTCATGGTAAGATAAATAAAGCAGCAAAACAGAGAATACTGAGGAAATACAAAACATCTTGTCTTCTGAATTCGAATTCCACATTCTCTGTCCCAGGAGATAATTTTTCTTTCCCTCTCGATTCCCTATTATTAAACATTGTGCTGTGTATTATTTGCCTTTTCACTAGCTCCGTATCATCATATGATAATAAACAATAAAATGGACAGTATCTCAGACTTGTCCTGCTCACATAGGATGGGATAACATTTGGAGTCAGGCAAACTGGATTGAAGTTCCAGCTCAGCCATTACTTCTTTATCTCGGTGGCTTTCCTTTGGCCCCTTATAACGAGCTACTTCTACAAGGTCAAATTAGCATAAAGAAGATAGTCTGTGCTATTCTGTCTCCTTATATCACTCATTTCCCTTATCCAAGCTCCCATTTTTTTTTTTCTTGAGCCACTGAAATAGCCTCTGAATTATTTTACCCACATCTACTCAATCCATTTTCCACACTGCAGCCCAAGAGACTATAAAATATGAAACTGGATCATGTCACTCTTCTGATTTAAAGACTTTAAAGGTAGTTCTCCACTGCACTTAAAGAATAAACTTTTTAGACTACTCATATCTCTGCCCCACCTACCTCAACTGTTAATCGTATACCGTTCTTGCCATCTTCTCTTCAGGAGTCTCTCTCCACTGGCCATGTTTCTTTTTCTGACTTCTCATGCTGTTCCATCTGCCTGGAAGGCTGACTCATCCTTCATCCACTAATTATTTGCTACTCATCTTTTAGAAGTCAACTCAAATTTCCTTCCATAGGACAATATTCTTTCATGCTCCCCACAGCTATCTCCAGGATAGTCCGTTCCCTCTGCTATATGTTCTCATAGACTCTGCACTTCTTTCTAGGCCTTATAAAAACTGAAATTGCATTTAGTTATGTAATAATTTATCTGATGACTGTAATCCCTGATAGAAAGCAATCTTTATAAGTTAAAAACTGTCATTCCCTAGCGCTTAGCTCCAGGCCTGGTATTCAGTCGGCATTCAATGAGTATTTGTTGAATATATGAATTCAAGGCTTTCATTTGACACATCTGTGAAATGGGAAGTGACTTCTACCTGTCTACCTTGCAGGGGTCTTGTGGGTCCTGGACATACCACATATCCCTTCGAGGTACGTGCTCAGCTCACAAAGACGCTTCCTTCTACTCTGGAAATTATCCCCCTTGTCTCTTGATGAAATAGGTTTTCATGGAGGTACATTTTCAGCAGCCCTTTGTGTACTCAGACCACAGCTGGGTGGACTTAAACTGGACCAATCAGGAACCTTCAACAATAACAACAATAACAAAATACAAAACTACTAAAATTAGAGAGGAAGAGAATGGACATTTTCCAGAATTTGAAGCAAGTAGCAGAGAAAGTTGATTTGCAGAAAAATAAAACAATGGCACAGATGTGCAGAGAGAAGCTGAGACAGAATGAGAAAGAAAGGTCCCTGGGTTCCTTATGATTTTCCCCTCTTCTGGTTCTGCTTCCTTTGTGAGGCTTGGCTGCGTGCCTGCCCTTGAGCTGGTTCCACGAGATAGCTCTGTATCGTTTATAATAAGTTCTCCCTTTCCTTGCATCAGCCAGATCCTCTGTGTCTATTGTTTGCAATGAAAGGATTCTAACTAAAAGGACATTTAAAAATACTGATAGAACATAGTAGGTACTCTATAAATGACAATTGATATGATTATGCTTGCTTCAAATGCCACTGCTCGAATGACATTTGTACTGGTTGACATTTATTGAATATCTCCTACCTGACTGGTGCAAGGGCTTTTTAATGTAATATCTCAAATTTTGCAAAGTCCCTGTAGACTGCTGGATGCTTGTCATACTGCATTATGATTTGTTCAAATAATTTTTCCATAGGTAACATGGCAATGGAAGAACCTCTGCCATTATTTTTTATCACTGACACCTTGAACAGCTTTACCATATGTAAACATGGCAGTGGGAGAGCCTCCACCACTATTTTTTATCATTGGCACCTTCAACAGCTCCTGGTATATTAATGTGAATGAAGTACATGTTTGTTGAGTGAATAACTGAATGGCCTTGTGTAAGTTTCTAAATCTCTCTGAGCCATTGTTCCCCTACTTTTAAATAGAGATTTATATCTGTCACACAGAATTGGGGTGAAAATCAGATGACAGTTGTGAAAATCATGTGAAAACATTGAAATAAAGTCTCAATTGCTGTCAGCACTCTTAGTACCTTGGCAGGGAAGGTGCCACCAACCCAATCTTACAAATGAGAACTCTGAGGCCAGAGAGGTCAAATGGCATGTCCAAAGTTAACAAGTGTTAAATATTAAACAGATCATTAAAAAAAACCTCTCTATCTTCCAAATTTAAATATATCAAGTATGGTTTAGGCAAAATAGATCTGAAAGGGAATTTATTTTAGAAGAGGGAAAGATGTGTGTTAGTTGATAAAAGCAGAATGTGTTAAATCTGTGATGTTGGCATAAAAAAATAAAATAAAATGGAAGAGGATCCAAAAGAATGAGGTGAGCCAAAAACAGAAGAGAAATTCAGTCAATAAGGCAGAGCTGTATCAGTACCACTCCTAGATCCCTCAATTATGGGACTCTATCTTATTATAATATTATCACAAGACAAGCCACTGAACACTACGTGGTCTCTTTATGTCTACCTTGAGGAAAAGTCTGGAAAGAAACTGGGTTGAATTTTACACACAGGACAAATGATGCTATGATGAAGAGGGGGTGGACTTGAGTTGTTAAGCCTGTGATATAGAAAACATCCTTCTCTGAAGACCTATTCGGTGGCTCACCAGTGTGTTTTCAGTCAGAGTAAAGTACATTATTTGATACTTGTGGCCTCACCTCTTCTACCTGGTGGCCATCTGTTGGTCAATGTTTTTTTCTTCTTGAATATGAATATCTCAAATTTAACATGACAAACACATATTTCTTGGTCATCACGGCCCCCACCAAAACAAAATGAAATACCCTATCCCCTCTGTAGTTTTCCCCATGTCAGCAACAGCTATTCTTATCTTTCTGGTAACTAAAACCAAAGTTCTCCTTTTTTTTTTGTTTATTGTGATAATATTGGTTTATAATATAAATACCGTATGATCTCACTCATTAAGTAGTAGATAATAACAATAACAAACACATAGAGACAGAGATTGGATTGGTGGTTACCAGAGGGGAAAGGGGGAGGGAGGAGGATGAAAGGGATGATTAGGCACATGTGTGTGGTGATAGATTGTAATTAGCATTTGGGTGGTGAACATGAGAAGATGATGTAATCCAAAGTCCTCCTTGATCTTTCTATTTCTCTCAAACCCTCAGTCAATCTGTCAGCAAATCCTGTTGGCCTAATCGGTAAAATGTGACCACTTGTTGATAATCCACGGCTAACACCCTGACCCAAGCCACCATCATCTTTTGGCTGGGGACAATAGCCCTTTCCTAGTCTTCTGGCTTCTTCCCTTGCCTGCCTTTAGTTTATTTAAAAAATAGCAGCTAGGTTGATCTTAAAAAGTTTATCTTAATAAATTTAGAGGAACCTCTTTCCCCAATAGTTTTTTGTCTCGTTTAGAGAAAATGCCAAAATTTATTACAATGGCTTATAAGACATGACACAATCTACTCAAATGCAGCCTATACATACATATTGGAATAATATTTTAGGTCTCTGTCTATTGACTTGAAAGGTTATCTTCGACAGTTATTTTTGTTTAAAATAGATTACAAAAACAGCATGCAATTGTAAATTAACGCTGTACTTTATTTGATAAAGTTGTTTCACACAGGGTTAGTGGTCAAGAGTTTTAAAGCCATTATACATATATACTGGAGTTGAATAATTAAGTAGATGGATGGAAGAAAGTGGGAGTCAGGTTTCTCATTGTTAGAGTGGGAGGGCAACAAATAAGTAAAAGGAGGAGGCTATAAGGATCTATGCAGTGATGAATTAGAGTTGGAGACATTGGTATGGACTCATGTTTAGTTTAATATAGATAATATAGACAGTTATGTATAGAAATATTTATAGATATGTTTATATACATGGGATATTTTACACACATATATCTCCTTGCTCTGTTAGCTGAGAGGGCCTGGAAGCAATGACACTCCAGAGGCAACAAGCACACCTAATGGTCAGATCTTGGTTTATAATATCCTCCTCCAAAAAGAGGAACTGGGGCTCTTTGGAGAAATGACCAAACCTAGGATGGGGTCTAGAAACATACAAAATATGCCTGGAGCATCTTGTAGTGTCAGAAAGTAAGGAAGTGCTGAAACACACACACACTCACACGCACGCACACACACACACACACACACACACACACTGATGGAGGTATGTCAAAAGGACACAAGAGCCAACTGACGGAATTCTCAGTGGCCAAAGCCAGAACAATCTGAGCAACAAAATAAAAATTAAGTAATATTAGATATATAAAATAAATATCCATCAGCTCATACTAATATGATTAATGAGGAAGAAAACCCAAATCTCCTGTGTAGAAGAATTCCAAATAATTTATGTAGATACTCTACCCTTAAGAAGGTATAGCATAACTTCCCACTTCTTAATCATGTGGGCTATGCATATAACTTCCTTCCAAAGAATACAATATGGAGAGGAGGAGGGGAAGAAGAGTAACTTTACAGTAGAGAAACTCCACAAATACTATTTCAACCAGGTAATCAAATTGAACATCAACAGCAGTAAGTCATGTTGCTCGTAGGTACTCTGGGTATGATGTGATGAGAAGGGCACTTTACCTCTGTGCTATTCCTCCTCAAAACCCACATCCCCAGTCTAATCATGAGAAAACATCAGACAAACCCCAACTGAGGGACACTCCACAAAATATCTTACCAGAACTCATCAAAACTATAAAAGTTTCCCGAGTCTGAGAAACTGTCATAGCCAAAAGGAGCCTAAAGAGACATGATGAGTAAACATAATGTATCCTGGATGGCATTCCGGAATAGAAAAAGGACAGGAGGTAAACAAACAAATAAACAAATAAACAAAAAACACGGAGTCAATCTGAATAAAGTAGGAACTTTAGTTAGTAATAATCTATCAATACTGGCTCATTAATTGTGACAGATGTACCATACTAAGATTTTAATAACAGGGGCAACTAGGGATGGGGTATGTAGGAATTCTCTGTACTATCTTCATAATTTTTCTGTAAATCTAAAACTACTCCAAAATAACAAAGATCATTTTTAAAAAATATGCCAATGTGGTCCTATTTACATAAAATTATATGACATTGTTTATATATACGTAGACATCTTAAAGGATGTTCTTGAAAATATTAACAATTATATGATTTGGCAAAGTGTTTCCCTTAAATTGTTTTTTATTCTATTTCAATTATTTTAAAAATGTATTAAAACATGTATTATTTTATTAAAAAGCTATTCTTTCTATCAACCTACCTATCTATCTATCTATCTATTAAATTCTTGGAGACATCCTAACACTTTACTCTGAAAGTGTATTTTTCTTTATTATTAAAAAGAATCAGCCCCTTCTTTCCTTGCAGGAAGGTGGATTGGCATCCCCAGCAAGCAGTGTTTTTTGTCTGATAATAGCACCAGCTTTAATTTTTTCTTTCCATTGGGACTGGTTTTAACAGTTTGAGAGAGCTAATCAAAGTAATTGTTGAATCTTGATGACCAGAGCTTCACATGCCAAGCATTTTCTTCCAAACTGGGTTATTTAGAGTCCAATGAAGCTGGGAATAAATATATAAAGCTAAGTAATTTGGGGAGATTGGAAAATTTTCAGAAAATGTCTTTCACTTGGAAGCATGAAATTACACACACTACAGCGGAATGAAATCAAATCAATCAGCAGCTCGGAATCTCCCAGGCTCTACAATCAGCAGGAGTTCAGAAGCCTCTCACTGGGAAGGAAGTTGAGGTTTGGTGGAAAAGTATCCGGCACCAGAATGCAAAGAGACTGAGCTCTTGTCCTCTGCGAGATCCTGCTTTGGTAGCTGATGAGAGGAATGAACAGGAGGATACAGGTTGATCGGAGGAAAGGTGGAGAAGTCAGAGCAATTGCCCTAAAGCCCAACTCTCTATCCTATACTTTCCTGCCAAATCGTTCAACGGCTCCTCATTTCCTTTTGGATAAAGTCCAAACTCCTTAGAGTGAAATATAATTTTCTTGATCATCTCATCCTTACCTCCCTCGTGAGCCTATTTTCATCACTTCTCCCATTACACTCAAGTTCAGCCTTATCAGCCAGATCCTTTTTCTTATGATTTTCTGAATAAAGAAGCTCTCTTGGGCCTCTGCTTTTGCACCAGCATGCTCAGAACACTCAGAATGCCCATCCCTTGCCTCATCATCTGGCAAATTTTGTGATTTCACCATCTGCAAAGCAATCTCCCCAGTGCCTTCATTCTAAGACAGGTGCCTGGATCCGTGCTCCCACACCGCATTGCCCCAGATCTCTCCACGTGAGTGTGGATCTTTTGAAAATACTCTATGCTCTATCAGGGTATCCTCAGCACATAACAGAATCCAGCACTTGGTAGGTGCACAAAAGCTGCCTGTGGAATGATGATGGACAAATGAATGAGGCAGTCTACAGAAAAGCATTAAAATTTGGAACAGGATACTTAGTTTAAAAAAAGACACAGGGTGAGAATTTCGAACATTCAGGAAACTTTGCTGAAAGTCGTCTACAAAAGCACTGGGCAGCCTGAAATGAATACAAAACCTAACTCGAAATGAAAAACAAGAGATGTTTCTAAAATGAACCTATTACAAATGCCAGCTTTTCTAATATCTGTATTATGATTTGCAAAAATTGTCCCCAATGCATCAGGGAAGAAATGGAGGCAGAGGACATTCACCAACACCATAAATCAGCTCGAGTCTCCCATAATCAGGTGGTTATCCGAGAGAATGTCTCTTGGAGTGCATCAGTAATTAGGGAGCTAATGGAAAATTACCAACCAACAAAATCTATGACCGTTCCGAGGACAATGGTATCACAGGCTGAGAGTACCACAGGTTTATTAAGAACAAATCATGCCCGAACATTTTGATAGCTTTTTTGATAGTGGCTGCCCGATTCCTGCCACACTTGCTCCATTGGCTTTACATTGCCTTTCTAAATCAATTTAAAATGCCTTCTTTTGAGCTGACCTCCAAGGCTCTCCAATACTCAGTTTATTACTTTTCTTTTCTCTCCTCTCTCCCTAATTCTCCCCTGTTGGTTCCCTTTCTTTTCTTGGCTACCCCTCCTGGCTCTTTGTCTTTGATCACCTGCCCTGACTTTGTGCAGACTCTCATGTAACTGTGACTTCACACATGCTACCCGCCCTACCCAAAAAAACCCTGTCCCATCTCTAGGCAACCTAGTGAAATTCTACACATCCCTCAAAGCCTATCTCTCATGGCACCTTCTTCAGGAAACAATACCCTCCAGGCCAGCTTCCAACATCAGAGTTAATCTCTCACTTCTTGGTAGTCTTTTGTACATCATCTATTGTTAAATTATCATGCGTGTAATTTATTTTTTACATGTATCTTTCTTCTATTAAGCTATGAACACAAATACTAGAATGAGAATTCCACTATGGCAGGGATTTTTGTCTATTGTGTTCACTGATGTTGCCCAAGCACCAAGAACACATACCCCCCACACAGACATGCACACACACACACACACACCTCTTGATAAATGAATACGTTCCTCCATAGTAAGACTGTGTCTTACATCACATCATAAGACACAACCTAACATAAAATAGCTGCCCAATAAGTGACTGTTTCACTGATACCATGGTGTAGAATGGAAGGGAACAAAAATGAATAAACTGATGCAGTTCTCTGAGCAGCATTTACGGACTCTTCTTATAATACACTCCCTATCCCCCAAAAATTGCATTTGAATATCATTGTTCCTAGGAAATATTTCTGGACATACTTAGTTTCTCTCATTGTCCGTTCATTGACTTATTAAACAAAATGAAAATAAAAACAGCAGACAATTCTTGAGAGCTATGTACCCAAGTGAATAATTAATCTTGATAATCATATCTTTGAGGCACGTAATTTTTCTTATTAAACTTTTTATTTTTATATAATTTTAGATTCACATTTAGTTGTAAGAAATAATTCTGAGAGATGCCTATATCCTTCATCCAATTTTCCCTAATGTTAGCATCTTGCAAAACTGTAAGACCATGTCACAACTAGGATATTGACATTGATACGGTCGAGATACAGAACATGTCCAACACCACGGGGATCCCTCATATTGCTTTTTTATAGCCACACCCATTTCCTTCCTATCCCCAACCCTTTCTTTTTTTTTTTTTTAAATTATTATTTATTTATTTATTTATTTTTATGTGAAGAAGATCAGGCCTGAGCTAACATCTGTGCTAATCCTCCTCTTTTTGCTGAGGAAGACCGGCTCTGAGCTAACATCTATTGCCAATCCTCCTCCTTTTTGTTCCCCAAAGCCCTAGAAGATAGTTGTACGACATAGTTGCACATCCTTCTAGTTGCTGTATGTGGGACGCGGCCTCAGCATGGCCAGACAAGCGGTGCGTTGGTGCGCGCCCGGGATCTGAACCCGGGCCGCCAGTAGCGGAGCGTGAGCACTTAACCGCTAAGCCACGGGGCCGGCCCCACCCCAACCCTTTCTTAACCACTGGAAACACTAATATTAGTCTGTTCTTCATTTCTGTCATTATTCTTTTCAAGAATGCAATATAAATGGAATCATACATTATGTAACCTCTTAATTCTCTAGAGGGTCACGCAGGCTGTTGTATGTATCAGTAGTTTGTTCTTTTAATTACTGAGTAGTGTTTCAAGGTAAGGACGTACCGTAGTCTGTTTAACCATTTACTCCTTGAAAGACATCTGGGTTCTTTCCCATTTTTGGCTATTAAGAGTAAGGCTGCTACAAACATTTATAGATAGGATTTTGTATTAACACAAGTTTTCATTTCTCTAGGATAAATACTCAGGAGTGCAATTGCTGGGTCATATGATAAATGCACGTTTAGTTTTTTAAAGAATTGCTCAACTGTTTTCCAGAGTAACTGTATATTTTCCATTCCCAGTAGCAATGTAGGAGTGATCCGGTTTCTCCACAACTTCTCGAGTACTTGGTGTTGTCACTATTTTTTATTTTAGTCATTCTGTTAGGTATGTAGTGATATCTTATTGGGGTTTAATTTGCATTTCCCTAATGACTAATGTTTTTGAACATCTTTTTATGTGCTTGTATGCTATCTGTATATTCTCTTTGGTGAACTGTTTCTTCATGTATTTTTCCTATTTTCTAATAGGATTGTTTGTACTGTAACTGTTGAATTTTTAGAGTTCTGTATATTAGTTCTAGATGGCAGCCGTATGTTGCATATGTGGTTTGCAGCTATTTTCTCCCACTATGGATCATGTCTTTTCATCCTTTAATAGGATCTTTTGCAGAGAAAAAGTTTTGAATTTTTATGAAATCTAATTTATCATTTTCTTTTCTTTTCTTTTATGGATCATGTTGTGATGGCAAGTCTATAAACTACTTTGAATAGCCCTAGATCTCAAAGATTTTCTTCTGCTATTTGTTTCTAAAAGCTTTATAGTTTTGTTTTTCACATTTAGGTCCATAATCCATTTTGAATTCACTTTGTATATGGTGTGAGACTTAGGTCAAAGTTCTCTAAATAGTAATGAAACATTGGAACATCAAGAACAAAGAAAGAACACTGTAAGCAAAAATATGGGTAAATACAATTGGCTTTCCTTCTCATTCTGAGCTTTCTAAATTAGGTTTGAGGGATGAAGCAAAAAATTATAACACCTCTGATATGGTTGTAAATGTAAGTAGTGGAAATATGGAAGACAATTGTAGTATAAGTGAGGGAGGAAAAGAGACTTATAGAGAGGTAACGTTTATAAACTTCATTTCAATTGCTAAAATGACACTAGTATAATGTTGTGTCTGCCTGTCTGTCTATGTGTTTCTTTTTCTCTTTCTTTCTCTCCCTACCTACCTATTTACCTATCTATCTTCTATCTATCTATCTATCTATCTATCTATCTATCTATCTATCTATCTATCATTAAAAAAGAGGCAGCTGGTCCGAAATGGAGTCATTTGTCCCCCATGACAGCAAACCCAGACTTAATTCCAGTTTCTACCCCTCATAGAAATATGACCTTTAAAACAGTCAATCTGAAATTATCTGATGAACGCTGGTGAGATTATCTGCATGATAAAACTCCTGCTTCTTTCCTTCCCCACAAAATAAGATGACTTGGCTTGAAACAATCCTTTCTTTTCTTTTGCTAATAACTTCCTTGCCCCACCCTCATTCCTATAAAAACATTCCATTTTGTACAACTCTTCAGAGTCTCTCTCTGCTTGCTAGGTGAGATACTGCCCGACTTATGAATTGCTTAATAAAGCCAATTAGAGCTTCAAATTTACTCAGTTGAGTTTTGTTTGTTTTAACACTATCATCTATCTACATCTATCTAACATTTGATACTGAGATCAAATTTAAAAACTGACAAATTCTCTTTGTTTTCCTTTATCTGAGGATGTCTTGATTACCCGTTCATTTCTGAAGGATATTTTTGAAGAGTATAGGATTGTGGATTGACAATTCTTTTCTTTTAACTTTTGAAAGATATTATGCCACTTGTTTCTGGCTTCTTTGGTTTTTGAGGAGAAATCCTTTGTTATCTGAATTTTTTTTTTCTATTTTTAAGATATCATTTTTCTCTGGCTGCTTTCAAGATTTTTTATGTCTTTACTTTTCAGATATTTAATTATGACATGTCTTGGCATAAATTTCTTCAAGTTTCTCTTGTTTGAGTTTCATTCAGTTTCTTGAGTCTGTAGGTTTATGTCTGTTGCCAAATTTGAGAATTTTTCAGCTGCTATTTTTTCAAGTGCTTTTTCATGCCTGCCTCCTTTCTCCTCTCTTTCCAGGACTCTCATGACATGAATGGTAGGTCTTTTCTTATAGTCTCACATGTTCTGGAGCTCTGTTCAATTTTCTCCAATCTGTCTGCCTTCTTTTGTATAATTTCTGTCCTATCTTCTTGTTCACTGATTCTTTCCTCTGTCTACTCTATTCTGCTGTTGAGCTCATTCACTGAGCTTTTTATTTTATTTATTGTATTTTTCAGTTCCTAAAACTTGCACTTGGTTCTTCTTCATGTCTTCTATTTCTTTGATGAAGCTCTCTATTTTTTTCATTTGTTTTAAGTGTACTCCTAATTACTCTTTGAAGTATTTTTATTATGGCTACTTTAAAATATTTGTCAGATAATTTGAACATATCTGTTATCTTGGTGTTAGCATCTATTGATTGCCATTTTTCATTCAGTTTTGACATCTTCTTGGCTTAAGATATGATAAGTGATTTTTGATTGAAATCTTGATATTTTTGTATCACGTTGTGACTCTGGATCTTATTTAAACCTTCTGCTATATCTGGCTCTTTCTGACACTGCTCCATCAGGTGAAGGGGGAGACGACCCCTTGTTACTGCTAGGTAGAGGAAGAAGCCAGATTCCCTACTCAGCCTCAATTGTTGCTTGAGTCAGGAATGAGATTCTACCTTACCACGTGGTCTTCACGGACACCATGGTGGGTTGTGGGTGGCCTTGTAACCACTGGGAAATGGTGAAAGTCCTGACTCTTCACAAGTCTTCCTCTCTGTCACACACACACACACACACACACACCAGCAGGAAGCGGGGGGTATCTTGTTACTTCCTGGTGGGTCTGGAAGTCCAGGGTCCCCTCATGGCCTCAACTAATACAATGTGGCAGTTAGGAGGGTTTTTTATTGGCTAGCGGGGATGAAAGTCCCAGATCCCTATTCAGCTTTCTCTAATACCAGTCTAGCAGGGGTCTTGATGCACCTCATTACAGCCTCACAAGGATAAAAGTCTAGACTCCCCACTTGGCTTTTGCTGGCATGGGTGCGTATAGGGGGCCACTATTTTTTCTGTGGCATTTGGCTGTAGTAGAAAAGTTATTGTCTAAAAGTGTTCTCTCTTTCAAGGCTGCCCCTTTCCTGGTCCTTTGCCAAGAGAGTGCAGGCTTTTGTTGCCTTTTCTTGTGTATATTTGTTATCATTTTCAGGTTGCCAGCTTCTTCAGTTCCAACTCTTGACATATAAGACAAAAATTACCATCATATTGTTTCTTGGGTCAAGGTGCATAGGAAGTCTATCTTCTTCTGTCCCCCTTTCAGAGTTTTCTTATGTTTGTGTTACATATAATGTCCAGGGCTTTTAGTTGTACTTAGCAGGAAGACTCAGGTGAATTATGTCTATTCCATCTTCCCAGAAGCAGAAGTTCCCCTGAGGTAGGTGTTATTATAGTTGTTTTTGTTATTATTAATATCATTTTACAGATGAGGAAACTAAGGTATAGAGAGGTAAAATATCTTGTCCATGGTCAGATACTTATTCAGTGTCAGAATCAAGATTTGAACTCAGGCCATCTGGTACCAAAGCCTGGATTCTAAATTCAGTTGAATGCGTAGGTGAAGCCAACAGTCCCATCCCCATTAAGACTGTAACTAAGTACTGATCTGAACAGGAGTGTAGGTTGATTATCAGCCCCCCTAGCACTTGGGAGCTGGAATTGCTTGCTTGTTGGTGTTTATAAGCTATCCAGGGTTGTCCAGGGCTCTATTCTTCCACTAACTCTGTGCTGGCTCTTCTAGATATTGGCCTTACATCTCAGATTCTGGTTGATTTTTCAGTTCTTCTGTTAGGAATGGCATTCCACAGAAACTCCTGATAACTAGCTCACCTTTGACAGTCTTTATTCTCCATGGACTAAAAACTGGCAACTGGATCTCCCATAACTGCCTGTGTTCTGGCTCTAAGCCAGACAGGTTACCCAGAATCTCCCATTGACTCTACCATGTTGAAAATCAAGATGGGGGCTTCCTTGGGGATGAGAGTGTTGGCCTAGCTCAAACCCCTGTTTGATAAACTCTTTGCACACAAGCCTTTGGCCTGCTGGCCCCACCATACTTCCCCATGAGTGCCTCAGCTTGTACTCCACTTCATCCTCCCTCATCCTCTTGCTCCAAAACTCCTGCAGATGGAGGGAACTGCAGAGCCAAGCTCATTGCAGTAAAGATCTTTATACTATCCATTTCAAACTATTTATTGTTGTTGGTTTTTTAATAGAATCATAGACTGTCAGTGCTGGAAGTAAACTTCTTTCATTTTATGAAGAGAAAACTAAGGTTGATGGGGTTAGGGGTAGGTATCTTATTCCACAAAGGACATACCAAAGATCACCCAAGAAGCTAGTTGTAACCATAACTACATAACTAGAAACTAGGGTTCCTGATGCCCTACAGCCTTTGATTTTGCAGTGCGTTCTCATTAAGCAGACTATTTCATCTTGTTCTCAATCCCTTATACACACTCAGCTTAAAGAAGTCCCACCACAAAGAAAGAATATTATGATGTCACTTTTGTGTAGTAATGTTAATATAATTTCTTCTAAAGTGGGTTTGTTTTTTCACAAGCCAGTGTAATGTAGTGATCAAGAGTACAGGATGAAATTACAAAGCTCTGAGTTCAAAGACAAGCTCTCTCACTGGTCTTGGGTACTTAACCTCTGAATTACAGTTTCCTCATCAAATCAGTGGGAAGGATGACAGCACTTACTAATGGGTAGGTTGTAAGACTTAAATGACAGATTCTAAAGCATTTAGCATAACATCTGCAACTTATTAACTATTAAACATAAAAAGAAGTTAGTAGCAATATTGTCATGTATACATTTTATTCTAACTTTTAACCTATGAGGTAGCTTGAGAAAATAAGTCTCTCTCCATATTACAGATAAGAAAACACACATATTACACTTGTGTGACACTTTACAAGTATATATGGAGGCTTTACACACGTTTGGTTTAGTTACTATCCAAAAGCTCCATGTGGTCAATTGTATTATTCCCATTTTAAGGATGTCGATAACAGGTGAAGTGACAAGGCTAGTTAGTGACCACTGGAATGTAAACTCCATGAAAACAGGGACTTTGAATGTTTTTGTATATCCGTTACATAGAACACCACCTAGCATGTAGTAAGCACTAAGAAATACTTATTGAATAAAAGAACAAAGTAGCAAAATTATTCTCTAACAATATTCCCCATTACATGAGCACAGAGATCTGTCACTGCCTACGATCCGCTATCATTGTTCTTTCTCTAAAAGTTTTCTTCTAGTGATGTTGCATATTACTGAGGGATGCCTTTATCCAAAGGGAATGTCTATAATTTCTAATTTGGTCTAATAAATTTTTGGCCTTTAACAGATGCATGACAACTGTACTATACTGCATTATGAATCCCAATTATGTGTAAGACAGATGCCTGCCCTTTCCCATAAAGCTCACAGCTTTGTGAACTTTCACTGTAAATTGCATTTCAGATTCATAAGTGGACATTTTTACTAAGAGTGTGTGTGTGCTGTGTGTGTGTATGTGTTTAAATCATTCAGCAAGTTACGTACCACTTAGACTTCTGATTTGGAGTAAATAGCAAAATAGACACATATTCAAATATATTTGACACAGTTTTATAACTCCTTAATGTGGTGATCATTGAACAAAGAAGCAAAGAATAATAATAAAGCTTGGATTTTGCCATTTGGTGATGACCTCCAAATGTAAGCTATTTATTACCAAGGAAGCCAATTCTTTGAGATGAAGCTCTGTGTAAAGATCTCTTAACACTATGATTAGCTAGATTCAGGATCAAATCCTGGCTCTACCACCAACATTGATTGTGTGATCTTGAGCAGGTTACTTAGCTTGTCTTTCTTTGTCCACAAGAAAATTTGGAATAGTGATGATGATGATAAATATCAACTAGCACACCCATGGTGCTTACTATGCCAGGCATGCTCCAAGCCCTTTTATATAGGAACTTATTTAATATTTACACCAACCCTCTGAAGTAATACTGTTTCCTCTCCAATTTGCAGATGTCTGCCTCACAGTAGAAATAAATGATTAAGTGTATATGGAGAAGGCTATGCAGTCAGTGAGGTGCTTTGCATTATTAGGTATAACAGCTTCTTTGTAACATCATTCACAGGGCTATTACAATTTTTATACAAAATCATACAGACAGATGTGGTTTAAGTTCAGGTGCCACCATTTATTATCTTTTGACCTTATACAATATACTTAAACTTTCCAGGTCTCAGATTTCTCATCTGTAAAATGGCCATGATATAGTACTTACTCACAGGACTATTTTGAGGATTTACAGAGATAATGCATAATGCCTGGTGTATGTGCTCAGTAATTGTTATAATGGTGCTATATTATGTAGTTATATAGATAGTTATAATGATTATAACTTATATATATATATATAACATAACATTATATAGTTATAATGATGTAGAATAATGGCAAGGATGAATGCATTCATTAAGAAAGAAGAGTGGAATATTTGAAATGGTGATAGCTCCTTAAATTACTTGAATGATGTTGAGGCTATTTCAATGCAGGGCAGTTTTTGTGTACATATCCTACTATCCTTAACTACAGTGCTACTAAACGACTAAAACGCATCTTACATTTAATTCTTCTAGCCCCAAGTCCAGGCAGCTCTGCTTTATTTTATTTTCCATTAGATCCCTGAAGCTTAGCAAGGTTAAGTGTTCTGTTAGTGTAATATGTGTGAATCTATTTAAAGTATAGGACTCTAAATTCCAAGACAGCTTAAATATTTACTAGAAATGCCTACAAATAAAGAAATAAGCAAATTCTCAAGGCACTGATGATACAAGTTTATACACAGGGAATTTATTCAAGACACAAAGTAGCTACATCTTCAACATAAAAAAGCAGTGTAATAATTTTTAACTAGAGGGAGAAACTAGAGATATTTAATCTATCTCCTTTTGGAGGTCTTGCATGAGTCTTAAAACAGAACTCATCATCTTTCTCCCCAAACTCACCTATCTTTCTGTGTTTTATACCTCAATAAATGATTCCCACGGACACAACCAGAAGTGTTGGCACCGTATTTGATCCCTATCTCTCTCTTATGCCACATTTCTAAGCAGTCACCACGTGCCTTCTTCTCTCAGACACTTTTTTTTGTGTGTGTGTGAGTAGATCAGCCCTGTGCTAACATCTGCCCATCCTGATCTTTTTCTGCTAAGGAAGATTGGCCCTGGGCTAACATCCATGCCCATCTTCCTCTACTTTATATGGGACGCCGCCACAGCATGGCTTGCCAAGCAGTGTGTCGGTGTGCGCCTGGGATCCGAACCGGCGAACTCCGGGCCTCTGCAGCGGAGCGCGCACACTTAACCGCTTGCGCCACCGGGCCGGCCCCTCGCAGGCACATTTATGTCTCTCCATTCTCACCACTATGTTCCTTGTCTTGGCCTTCATTGTTTCTCATCTGTACTGTTGCAGCAGCATCTTAATTGAACATTAGCCTTCCACTCCATTTAACATCCTATAACTAAAGGGATCTTTAAAAAAAAAAAAGTCAATCTTACCAAGTCATTCCCCTTAAAACTCTTCAGTGATACTACTGTCTCTACAATAACGTCAAACTCGCTGATATGGTCCATAATCTGCCCCTTGCCTGAATCTCAAACTATTTCAAACCTCTTTCTTTTCCTCACTTCCTTCCCTCTTAAAATTCTAGCCTTCAAATGAGTGTCCTTCAATTCTTCAAAAACGCCAATGCTCCCTTTCCTCATCTGAATGTTTGAACTTGGTCTTCATTCTGCCTGGGGCAGTTTTCTCCTCATCTCTCTTCACTTTGGTAATTCCTACCCAATCTTAAAGTGTTGGTGGAGCCATGACGCTTCAGGAAGCCTTCCTCAAACCTTCAGCCAGATTTTGTGGCTCCCTTCTTGCCTCCAGAGCACACTTTGTCCATCCCATCATAGCACCTGACTCACTGAACCATAGTTCCCTTTCTTTTCTGTATTCCCTACTAGACATAGTTCTTTGAGGACAGGTTCTTGCCTCATTTATTTATTATTGCATGCACAGGACCCCTCTCAAAACAAAGCACAGATTAGAAGCTCGACACAGACTTGTTAAATGCATGGATGCATGAATGAATAAATTCAGAACAGAAAGGATTCATGAATAAAAATAAACCTGTTTAAAGGGGTACAGTGGGGAGCAAGTTCAGATAAAGTGGTCAGGGAAGAAAATGGTAAGGAGGTGTCCTTTGTGCAAAGCCCTCAAAGACGGGAAAAGCGAGTCATGTTGATATCTGGGGATAGTCTTCCCGGCAGAGGGGATTAGCCAGAGCTTCTGAGGTTTGAGAGAACAACAGGAACGCTGGTATAACTGGAGAGCCCTGAACAGAGGGGAGAGTGGTAGAAGTTAGGGTTAGGTCATGCAGCAATTTGTAAGCTAAGATATGGACTTGGATTTTATTGAGTGCGCAGAAAGCAATTGGAGGGTTTTAAGTAGAGAAGGTCAAGATAGGACCTAATATTTATTTCTTGAATATGCATCATAACAAAGTACATTGGAAAACTATTCTGAGATGTCTAAGTGAATGCATTTGAAATAAATGATGTTCACAAAGACTAGAAATATAAAGTCACAGATTATTTTACAGATCGATAATTTAATCCAAGGGAGGCTGATTATTTTACCAAAAATTATACAGCAAATATATAGCTAGTAGAGATGAGAAGCCACGTGTGGTTTACTTTGTTATAGATGAAGACATACATGTGTTACTTGAGACCGTATATATGAGCTCATATATAATTGGCTCATATATAATTGGCTCATACAAACGGCCATCACAGATATGAAAAGTACTTTGAGATAGCACTGAGCTTTCTCAGTTTTAAAGATCTGTTTCTCTGCTAGTTTCCAACTAGAATATAAGCATTTTCAAGGCAAGTACATAGTTGCACTCATTCTTTCTATATCATATAGCATGTGCCTCAGAGACTGGTTATCACAGAACATCAACAATGAAGGTCAAATTGCATTGAATGTGTGGTTCACTTGTTCTAAATTTTTCCTAAAATGATCCAAAAATCATTCATTTATTTATAAAGTTTTTTTTTAATTTAATCATTTTGTGGGGACGATGTTACACTCTTCCCCGCCTTTTTTTTTTATTATTATTATTTATTTTTGGAGGAAGATTTGCCCTGAGCTAACATCTGTTGCCAATCTTCCTCTTTTTTTTTTTTTTTTCTCCCCAAAGCCCCAGTAGATAGTTGTATGCCATAGTCGTACATCCTTCTAGTTGTTCTATGTGGGGTGCCGCCTCAGCATGGCTTGATGAGTGGTGCGTTGGTCCACACCCAGGATCCGAACCAGCAAACCCTGGGCCGCTGAAGCGGAGGACTCTGAACTTAACTGCTACAATCACTGGGCTGGCCCCCATAAAGTATTTTAGAGCCGCTATTTTGTGCAAGACAAAATAGTGCTGAGTACTGGCCATGCTGAGTACTGGCATGAAAAAGATGACTATGACATGGCATCTGTCCTCAAGAAACTTGCATCTTAGCTTGGATGACAGACATGGAGTTGAGTCATCATTTAGCACAATTCCAGAAAGATCATAATGAAATCAACACAGTTTATCAAAATAATTATAGCAACACTTTATATTTACTGTTCACTTACTGCGTAAGTGCTGTAAATGCCTAATGTGCATGGTCTCATTTAATCCTCCTGACAATTCTCTTAAGATCCTATGGGTCATAAAACTTGCCCCTCCCCTTAATTTTTTTCACATGAGGAAACTGACTACAGATGTTCGGTTGCTTGCTCAAGGTCAATCAGTGTGTCAGTGGTGAAGCTGAGAGTCCAGTGCTGGCAGTTTGATTTCAGAGGCTGTGCTTTCAACCACTCACATCATTTTGAGAGACATTGGCTTATTTTTAATTCTCATAGAAAGTCTATGAACCAGATTTCTTTAAAATCACCATTTCATAGGCAAAGAAACTCACTCAAAGGGGTTCAGGAGTTTTTCAAGGTTACTCTCAAGCCCAAGGTAGACTCAAAGTCCTTTGATTCCAAGCCCCACCTTATTTCCACTAGAATATACTCATCTGTACACCTCTTTTGCATCTTTCAGAAAGCTGGAAGAAAACATTTATTCTGATTTGACTGGTGTAGAGGTGGAGGTGAGGGACTTCATTAGGGAGGTGATATATCTCAAATAGGACCACCCACCTTATTTTAAAATGTCACTAAAGTAGGATATTTTTCCACTATGAAATAGCAAGCTGTTTCCAGATAAACACTACTTCTGGAGAATGCAAATTGAGCTTTTCATTTAAGCTCCTATATTCTGGATAGTACCTACCAATTGATTTGAGCATTCTTTCTCCATCGTTGCCAGGCTAAACATTCTCAAACAAAAATGTACTCAGACTCTCTTGGAAGGAGACTTTTCTGACATTTACCTGGGAATCTAACTAAATGTTGAATAAATATAATTCTAACTGAAATAGGTAAGGAGAATTTCAATAAACTTGCTGCAGTATTTTATTGATACAAGTAACAATAACAACATTATTATTAACTACATGCTCATTACCATCATATTCATTTTATAGACATGAAAAACTCCAATCCTCATAACAATCTAGGAGATATGTATCCGCATTTGCATAGGAGGATAATGAGGATTTGAGATGTTAGATCACAGAGATAAGAAATTACCAAGGTGAGAAGCGAACTCAGGTCCATATAGCACCAAAATTATTGCTCTCTCTATACTGTTTCCTATTCCACACTGAGTTGACAGAGCAGAGCATGCCACTACATTGGACAAAGTCATGGCTGGTCAACGTATTAACTAGATATCTGGTATGGAGTCATGAGGTCTTGGGTTGGAGTTATAAATTTAGCTCCATATTCCTGTGTTAAAAAGATATATTAGAGGTCAGCTACTCCAATCCCCACAGTGAGTGTACAGATGATGTCTTTCCCATTGACCCTAACCCATCAAAGTTTTGGGACTTAGTAGATGAACCTAGTAATGCCTTTATTAATGTTCTAATTTACAAATTCAGCAAAGTGTATGTAGATGGGCCAGCTGATGGAAATTCCCACCAACAGACGTGTTGGAAATTTTTGCTGTCATTCAGATCTACTGGACATTTGAGAACTGCTCATTTTCTCTAAGTCCTTTCAATTATTTGATAGGCTCCAAGTGAATCCTCAACTAGATTAGACATGTTTGAACCCCAGACCCTGAACAACGGCTTTTAACAAAGCCAGGGCATCTTCTCTCCTTAGGGCAGTTTATGGATGCAGATGCAGCAGTCAGAATTCAACTTGAATGTTCTGTGTTTTCAATCACATGCTCATTTACAATGTGAGTCACCCAAAAATGCTATGAGGAATGTTCGATATTCAGGAAGTGGGTGGGACTCCTGTATCTTCCCATAACATTAGTTCTCTTCCTTAAACCAAATTACAATAGGACCTAACTCATAGAAGATTAAATAAAATAAGATAAGTAAAGCATTTGGAATAAATCATGGAACATAATTTTTCCCAAAATAATGCAATTCACACTTTCAACACATATTTTTACTGAGCATTTACCATGTATAATACACTGTGGTAAGTTCTGGATATACTTTATGTTTTGTACAAACACAGTTATCATTTATTGAGAAAATATGATATGTCAAGTACTATGTTAGGCAATTTATACATAATCTCATACCACCCTCACAATAACAACTCTAGATTCAAACTCTTCATTAGAAACGAGTAACCTGAAGGTCAATTATGTGAAATCGCTTTCCCAAGATCATCTAGTGATTCCTCCACACGAACATCGTAAGTCAGTCTTTGGTCCAGAAAAAGGTCATTCACGTACAGTTAGTCACTGAGTGTGCTGGATGTTCACTCAACCTCCATCCTAAATTCTTTCTCTTGGGAAAGTTTTAAAAGCTAAGCCAAAAACTACATTTCTTTGACATCTTTATCTGTAGCGTTCTAGGTATAAAGTGGTGTTAGATGTATTTGCCTGGGATCTTAAGGCAGAATTGAGACAGAGGCATTTTTCTTCTCTATTCTGTCTGTATCTGTGCAGGCACATTGTGGGAACACGTAGTTTCTCTGCAGCAGCATCCCAGGTCCAGCTTCCTCGGAGAAGCAATGACAGCAGTGGTGGCAGATGTACCTTGGCCTGATTTCTCATCCCTGGCATGCAGATATGGGTTTACTTTGTCCATACTTTGGGTGTCTGCAATGGGGGCAGCAGTGGTGGCAGGTTTGGGGTGTGGGACAGCTCCAGAGGTAGCCCAGGGGTGGTAGCTTCCCTATGCGTTAGTTGCATTTTTTGGGAGTCTTTTCCAGAGACCCAGGTCAGACTCCATTCCTTCAACCTACATAATGAATTGGTAAGCCCCTGAGTCCCTATATTAAATCCATTCTTGCTCAAAATATCTAGAGTGGCATCTGTTTTTTGTACTTAATCTTGAGTGATACATTGAGTAATGGTCTCTATTTGTTAAAACATGTTTGCCTGAGAACTCTTCTTGCAATTCTCTTGCAATGAGAGAGGGAGGTGTTACCAAAATCTCACCCCAATCCCCCACAACATCAACGTGAACTCTGGAGAGATGGGGGCAGATCTATGGCACAAATCCCACTACCATTGCACAAATTAATCGATGAGTAAATGAACAAATAAAAGCTCCTTCACCGACAGTGCATTTACATTATTTCTGGCTTCCTCGGCACTCTTTTTCCCTTTAATCAAACATGAAAGAAGCTCCTGCTTTTTGAGTTCTATTATACACCAGAAACAGGGAGAGAAATTTTGATAAACTGTTGCCAATCCTCATAAGGACTTCATAAGATGAGTATTTTCACTGTCTTCTTTATTTGTTTTTTCAGATGAAGAAACCCAGGTTCAGAGAGGTAAGTATGGCTGACTCCAAAGTCACACATTTCCTTTCTAACACATGGTCTCTCATCATGGACCTTTTCCTTCACCTTTCACCTTAGAAAGGCTTTGAAGGTTCCACCAGCTATACTGGGAGAAAAGTGCACTTGAAATCAGAAGACCTGGTGTAAAGTCAGCTCCAAGACTTCCTAGCGATAGAGTCTGGGGAAAGTCACTCACATATTCTTAACCTCAGTTTCCTCATCAGTAAAATGGACACATTAGCATCTGCCTTGACTACTGCACAGGGTTCCTGGATCACTCCACAGCTCTCTCAGCATCTACTAGAATGCTGGAAAGATTTTAAAATATATGCATTGTCTAAGAGTAAATACTTAGGCTAGTCGTTTAACTTAAGTGTCTTTTCTCGTCTAAAAAAACGGGTATGATATGACCAGCTCCTTCAGTGTTGTGGAGATTAAAGAGGCTACCATAACTGAAACGCTCAGCACAGTGCTGCTGCATGGTAAATGCCTAACAATTTTCACTTTTATTATTTTTTATTATAAATAACACAATCGCGAGTTTATCTGGGAAATTTTATCCAAGCAGCTTCCTATACAGCACTGTTCAAAAGTTCAAGAGTATTTTAAAAGAAAAAAAAATGCTGTTAATTTTCACAGTGCCCTGAGAATAGTTCACCTGCCAGAAAAGGAGAGGCGAAGAGCAGAGGCATAGTCTGAAGGGGAGAGGTGGAACCTCCTGCCAGTTGGCCCGATGCTCTGTTTGGAAGGCTACTTTCTCCCTGTCCTCCTGGCTCTGAGGTGGATGAATGGATTTTCCATCCTTTGGTCACTGCCGATGACTCTGGCCAGAGGAAGAGATGTGAAGGGCAGCCCCTCATGAGAGGAGTCTGATTAGATGCGAACCTTTTCCTGGAACGGCTCCTTTCATGTCAGGCCTCACTGGCAAGCAGGAGAATGGATGAGAGACAGCAGCCACATGCCAGAACCCATGGCAGATCCTCAGCAATTACAAATGCACCACAATGTTACTTTGTGTTTGCTTGCTTCTTTTAAGCCAGAAGTTGTTCCAACGTCTATACAGAATCATAGTAAAAGTCATGCCTAAGTGGGCATGAAATAGATCCCTGAGTGGGTACTCGGGAAGAATGTCTTGTTGACCAACCTAAGAACTTATACAAGAGCCATTCATTTATTTGCAATGGGAAAGCCTTTTGTAGGTAGCATTCAGCATAGAGCACGTTTTTTTTCATGCCAACATCTCTCCCATCAACCAAACTACTGCAAAGAAACAGGTCTATTACAGGAAGAGGCAGCAGACACATTTGTGGAGCAAATACTAGAGATGGGTCCTCCCTGAGTCCCAGCATTGTGCAAACATAGAAACAAGTAAGCTACAGCAGCAGCAAGCACCACAGAAATACAATCACCAAGGATTTTATATTTGAAGTCTGAAGCTTAGGCAATTGTAGATAGAGAAATTGAGAATTTTTTTTGCAATTAATTATCAACATTGGTAAAGAAACTCCGGTGAAAGGCAAAGTAAGATATAGAAAATGACCAGTGATTTTTTTTTAGAATCACTGCAATAAAAGAAGGGTTTCTGAACTGGAACAAGACAGGAACATTTCCCTTAGATACTCCAGGCTATGCAATTCACCAATTCCTTTGTAAAGAGAGAGTGGAGACACAGATCACACAGTGTTTGGTGGTGGGTTTTTTCTTTTCATGTGTGTGCACGCACACATGCTGAATTTGCTGTAAAATGCATCTAGCCTTCTGGTGACATTATCCAGACATTTTTACCAGGACTTTGGAGACTCTATATAATTGTACCATAAAATAATTCCTTCCAGATTCCATAATAAGGCTCTTGAACCAGTTCTACCCAAAGGGCAATTTAGAATCAGGATTCTTATGCCCAGAGTGTAAGACCTTGTATGACAAGCTTTTACATAAAGCTCATTTCTTGTTTGGGTGGTACACAGGTTACAGGAATCTTCTGAAATCTAATTTTTCCTTTGGTTCCTAGCTTCTTAAAGTTCTGTATACTTTCCTGACGCATTGTGCAAAGCCCCTTAGAAAACATGAAACCATTTTTTTAAATCAATTTGTTATTTATTAAGTATATCCACAGTCCTGGGTGCTTTGCAAAGAACGCTGAACTTAGCTATTCCAAAAAGCAAAGTTTCTCCTTGAGAAATTCCTTGAAGGGATAGGCTAGTTAAGTCCAGCCTCAGCTCCCTGCTGCCCTCTATTGATTTGGAAAGTGACAAGTGGATTACAGCTGGGTGATATAAGGGTCCAGCATTGCCTGTGGAGACAAACGGGGTAGGAAAAGAACACTATATCCTGCTCCAAGGAGCACCCTGTTCGGTATGAAGCAGGAAATAGGGAATTTACACTTATTGAGTGACCGCTTGTATGTCAGGGCTGTCCTAGTTAAATATTCCACCTCATCCAATTCCCAAAACAGCACTGGAGCTAGGTATTTTTATTTTTATTTGACACAGGAAGAAGCTGGCACTCAGACTGTAGAGTAACTTACCCTAGGTCACACGGGCTGCAAGGGGCAGGATAAGGGCTTAAGCACACCAGGATTACAGTGCTTCTTCACTACTGTGTCCTCCCAGCTCTAAAGTGACATTTGATCCTTCTCTGTTTCTTGTTCTCCCTCTCCAGTCAGCAGCTCTAACAACCAAGAGAGTTGACGATCTGAAGGTCTCTCCCACTGACCTCTCAGGATTGGTTTATCTAGATTTTCTTCTCCATTCCCACTAACAGTAGCTCACTGTCCATATCTTGAACCAGTTGAGTCATCTCTTGACTGTTTTTCCCACTGCTGATCTTTCCCTAACATCCACTATTTGTGGTGCAGCAAGATTAATCTTCGTAAGTCAACTTGATCATGTCACTCCCTAAATGATAATTAAAAAACAAATGGTTCTTTGTTTCTTTCTCAGTTATTATTATACTCCGTACCCTGGCATATATAGTCTTCTATAATGCGGCCATAGTATATGCTCCAAGTCTAATCTCCAGCCAAGAGCTTACATTAAACTAGATATCACTCAAACAAAAGTTGTACATTCCCTGAATAATCCTAACACTCGGATTTCGCTCATAGTACTATCTCCATAATGGTTATTTTTCCCCTATCTTCACCTATTCAAATAATACCACTCCTTTGAGGTCCATCTCAAATGCGACTTTCTCTGTAAGTCGTTTCAGATACTTTCAACCAAATAATACTTTGTTTTTATGGATCAATCTTCCTCTGGGTTGGATGGTAAAAGAGAAAAAAATATTATTGTCAACTGTGTGCTAAATGTGTATTATCAGCTTTACATAGTTTATCTTATTTAATCTTCTCCATAAACTTAACAGGTTTAGTAATACTCTTTCCACCTTCTACAGATGAGGCAATTGGCCCTCAGAGACACAGAGTTTGCCCAATTTGCTAATGCTAATAGGCAGTCGTGTGGGAATAAAATCCAGGCCAATCTATTTCAAGTATATAATCCCTTCTGTAGTCCACATGTATTTACTAGAGGACCAATAGCTTAATCTGTCTCAGATATATTTATTTTGACCTGTATGGATAGATAGATAGATGCAGATAGATAGATAAATGATAGATAGATAGATAGAAAGGCAGACAGACAGATATAGATAGATATAATTACTTCTCAACTTGGAAAAGATCACATAAAAATCTGGATTTTTAGATTCTCTTGAAAAAAATCAGAAAATATAGACACTTTGGGTCTGCATTCCCCCATGACACCAGTGGGCTTAATCTACGTATTGATAACTTTCCTTATATGAGTGAATGTCCTTCAATTTGCTATGGTCCCCACTCTCCCCACCCCATGCTGTACCATTTTAATGCCTGTACATTTGTTGCAGTTTCCCATAAGAGTTTATTTTCCAGATCTCTCTCTTGTTCCATTTTATATTCTTCACCAGTTCCTGGCTCAGTCTCTCCAGCAGAGAACAGTGAGGAATTCAAAAAAGCAGCAACATTTAAAAGCACAGATTTTAGTTTCAGAGATACTTGAGTTTGAGCTTCAGATTTATTCCTAAATGTTGGGCAGATTGCTTAAAACTCCTTTGTCTTAGTTTCCTCCCAGAGTTAGTGCGTGGATTAGATAACGCCTGCGAAGTAGTTAGTGATGTGACTTGCACACAGTAAGTGTTCAATAAATATTAACTCTTAGGATGATGGCTATTATTTCTAAAGTTTAAGCAAATTGAAATTCTCTTCCATTAGCATTAATAGAAGTAGCAAAATGAGAAAAAATATATAACCATTAATGGTCTGCCCTCTTATTGAATGGATCACATAGAGCAATCTTATTATTTCCTTTTCTTCATTTTTCACAGGAGAAAAAAGTCAATCAGAATCTGCTAGAGCAGAGAAAAGCAAATCACTTTGGCACCTGAACAACAAAGCAATGTTAGTTTATTTTCTTTGTAAAAAGTCATCTGTTCGCAAACCTCTTTTATGAAATACCTGTCATAGTCCATTTTATTGAACGTTACTCACCCCGCATTTTTTTGGCCTCAAGGTCATTCCATTATCAGTTCCTACATCACCTTCAGTATTGGAAATGGACTGGGGAAGATGGAAAGGAAAACAGACACACAAATACATAATACACTCACCAGACGGACTGCTCAGATAATAAAGGAGGTTTCAACCCACAGCAGGCGGACCTCAGATCTGTCCCTACTTCGGATGACACCAGCTCTCGTGACACTTACTGACAGATCCGCAAAGACAGTGTGCTATCCAAGGTGCCCGAAGCCAGGAGCGGCTTTCAATCTGATCACCGGGTCTTACATGAGATAACCCGAATATGTTTTATGTGTTGTTTCTTTTTAAAAAAAAAAAACACACACACTTTTTTCATTTATTTCCATAAAAGAAAACAAACAACAATAATATTCAAATACTTCTCCCCATCCTGAGGAGCACCTCAAGCTTCCCAGCACATTGTTCAAGATTGGTTCCATTTTTTGCTACACTCGACTATGTCTTTTTTTTTTTTTGTGAGGAAGATCAGCCCTGAGCTAACATCCGTGCTAATCCTCCTCTTTTTGCTGAGGAAGACCGGCTCTGAGCTAAGATCTATTGCCTAATCCTCCTCCTTTTTTTGCCCCAAAGCCCCAGTAGATAGTTGTATGTCATAGCTGCACATCCTTCTAGTTGCTGTATGTGGGACACGGCCTCAGCATGGCCGGAGAAGCGGTGCGTCGGTGCGCTCCCAGGATCCGAACCTGGGCCGCCAGCAGCGGAGCACGTGCACTTAACCGCTAAGCCACAGGGTCGGCCCCTCGGCTATGTCTTAATGCGGCTGACCTGATTAACCAATTTCTTACGTAGTACTTGGATCATCATGTGGAGTTGTCTAAAAATAAATTTGGAGATAAATGGGTTTTATGGTTTGCCCCTATTTCTGCACACTTCCCTTTCCCTCTTGCCAAACAACTAGGAAGCTTCCTTTCAAAGCATGCTCAAAGATCTGCAAGCATGTTACAGATAAAAATCTCTCTTTCTGGCCCTCATGATGAAGGAAACAGAGCCATCCAGGCTTCTGTCTTGTAGGCATCAGGCTTATATCATGCTTACATTCTCTCACTGAATTTGTTAAAGTCCTGTGAGGTACCAATTATGATAATTACAGTGACCACACTAGTGACAGTAATGGTGATGATGGTGATGGTGATAGTGATGGTGATGGTGATGATGGACATTTTATAAATTAGGAAATTAGAGCTTACACGGAGTAAATAACTGTGGTCAAGATCATGTAGCTAGCAAGGGTTTATCCAGCATTTAAATCTAGGCCTTTCTTACATTCTTGATGCTCTGCAGCCTTCCTTCCACTCACCCGTCCAGCCACTTCCCAGGACTCTCCAATTAGAGCTTCTGCATGACCACCAGGCTCCAAGTATCCTTTGTGCTTTTCCATTTCTGCCTATCAAGCATTCCTGTTAGCTGAGATTTTTACAAGAATAGCTTTTTTTTTTTTTTAGTAGTTTAGGGCCTGGCACAAAAAGGGAATTGATGTATGTAGGCAGAATTCAATTAAATTCAGGGAAGAGATTGACTTTCCAAGCCCTTTGACTCTGTACATGCATGAATGGATTGTGGTCCAAGCTGCACAAACAGAGTCAGGTTACGGAGGCAGAATCTGCCTCTTAAGGTGCCAGTGAAGTCTAGGACTTATAGAATGATATTCCGAAAGAGCAAATGATAAACAAAAGCCAAGTAAGACAGATGTGTGTTTAGTCAATCCTTTCTTTTGAAATTATGTCATAATGACCTGATACCACACTTCTGAATGAGTGGAACACATGTCCTCAGTTATAGAGAGCCCAGAAATATCATTTTTCACGTTGAAGATGTGTATTTATTGTTACAAAATAGGAATGGCCATAATAGACAACTGATCACACCCTCTCATTAGTGTCAAAAAGAAGGCTTTAGACTAACCACTGTACAACGAAAGGCTTCAATCTGGGTAGATAGATATCTTCCAACATTTAATAGCCTTGACTAATAATCCTAATAGCAAATCAACTCCCTTAGTTACCGAGGAGCATATTTCACAACGAAGATGTCCAAGAAAGAGAATATTTTCTGTTCAATCACCAGCCCCGTTATGGATGGAGAGAAGGCAAATGCCAGTTCTCTTATCACATGAACATGAAACTGTAGTCTTTTTAAAAATAACCCTGCTTGAATGTGCCTGCAATATTTATTTTTACTTAGATAACAGTACAGCTTATTCATTCAGTCTCTTTAACCTTTATCTACTTTGCCCTGACTTGGCTGCTAAAAACGCTACAGTAGGGCCGGCCCCGTGGCTTAGTGGTTGAGTGCACGCGCTCCACTACTGGTGGCCCGGGTGCGCACCGACGCACTGCTTCTCCGGCCATGCTGAGGCCACGTCTCACATACAGCAACTAGAAGGATGTACAACTATGACATACAACTATCTACTGGGGCTTTGGGGAAAAAAAGGAGGAGGATTGGCAATAGATGTTAGCTCAGGGCCAGTCTTCCTCAGCAAAAAGAGGAGGATTAGCACGGATGTTAGCTCAGGGCTGATCTTCCTCACACACACACACAAAAAATGCTACGGTATGGTTCAGCCTGGTGGCGTAGTGGTTAAGTTTGCGTGCTCTGATTTGGTGGCCCAGAGTTTGCAGGTTTGAATCCCAGGCACGGACCTACGCACCACTTATCAAGCCATGCCGTGGCAGCGTCCCATACAAAGTAGAGGAAGATGGGCACAGATGTTAGCCCAAGCCCAATCTTCCTCAGCAAAAAGAGGAGGATTGGTAACAGATGTTAGCTCAGGGCTAATCTTCCTCACACACACACACACACAAAATGCTAGAGTAACCCAGAGTAATATTATTTTTTTAAAATTTCCAGCAATTCTCAGTGGGATACTGAGATGTTAGCAGGCACTTAGAAGGTTATCTCAGTCAGCAGCTAATGACAATGAGACTAATAATTCTTTCATTTAAGTAGCAATTTAAAGTTTACGAATTATTTACACACTCATTATGTAATTGGATTCTTATCAGAATTTATTTGGCAAGGTAAGTCATGTTATTTTTCTCATTTAAAAGATGAAGAAATTGGTATTCAGAAGGGTTAAGTGCGTTACTGAAGCATATACAACTAAAAAGGAGTTCATGGTGTATTTTCTGAAGTATCTTTACCAACTAAATAAGAATAACTTCCAATTCTATAGCTCAGATGTCTCTCCTGAGATTGAAATCTTATCAATTGTCTTTCATACATCTCCAACTGAACATGTCACAATTATTTCCCATTCAATCTGTCCTAAAATGAACTTGTTATCACTCGCTAAACCTGTTCCTCCTCTTGGGTGCCCAGTTTCAGTGAATGGTACCTCCCAAAACTAAGAGAACTAAGTCACAATCTCCTCCTTATGCTTCCCACCACTTTAATGTCCAATCTATCATCAGATTCAGTCAATTTTATATTCCAAATGTCTTTAGAACCTCTTCACCTCCCTCCTTCTCTAGTTCACATCCTAATTTTCTCTTACTTGGACTAATACAGCTATCTTCCAACTGGTTCCCTACTTCCAACCATGTTGCAATTTCCAAATGCCTTACAGATAAATTCTAAACATTTTGTTCTGAGTTTCTTAACTCAGAACATAAAATGGAGATAATAGTATCTATCTCTCAAGGTTGTTGTAGGAAAATAATCAGATTATGGATGTAAAAGTGAACAGCATTTTACTCATTATTTGAATAAAGGCAAGGAATGCATGGACCCTGTAGACAACTAATATCCTCCAACTCTGATGGTATTGTGTCCATTTTAAATTTAGGGGACCTGAGATTCAGAATGGTGATGAGATCTGCCCACAGTCATTTGCTAAGTGATACTCTGGAGAGTTTTCCACATAAGAGCATGACTCCAATACTATGATCTTTTCTGTATAATATCCTGGGCTCAATCCTGTGGGAAGGTGGGATGAACGGCTGGTTTGGGGTGACCTGGCTACTCAGGTGAAGATTTGATGCATATTTTCCAGGCATGCGCTACTCCTTTCCTCTTGGTAGTGCCTCCTCTAAGCCTAGGGTAGTAGGACTGAGCTAAAGCCAGGGAAGAAAGGGATGCTCGACTTACTCAATAGAATTAATGAAAATGGTACCTCAGGGAAGAGCACATCAGCCCCATCATTAGCACAGATGGGTCATTCTGCCTCGAGCCATGTATTTGTGAGTTTTTGGGTGACTTTTCCCTTGTGTCTCTAATCTTTTTATGACTAATGAGCTAATCTGGAACATTTTCTTGTCACAGCAATGGCAGAGGTATAAGAGGACAAGTACAATCACACAAGTGTGTTTCAAGCCTTTGATTAATTCATATCTGCTAACAACCCCATTGGCCAAAGTATGTCACATGAAAGAGTCCAACGTTGAGGAGCAGAGAAGTGCACTGTGCCTGTGGAGTTGGTCAAAACAACTAAGTCACATGGCAAAGGATGTGGACACAGGAAGGGGAAAAGAATTGAGGCCCACAATGCAATTTACCACATGGTAATTTCTAGTTTGAAGCTATTAAAAATACTGTTATCAGAAATATTTTTGCACATGTCTTTTGATGAATATATGTATGTCTTTTTGTTGGGTGTATACCTAGGAGTAGAATTGCTGAATCATAGGGTATGCAAATATCTAGCTTTAGTAGATACTGACAAATAGTTTTACAAAGTGGTTTAGCAAAATACACTCCTATCAGCACTGTATAATATTTTCAGTTGTTCTGTATCTTTGTTAACACTCAGTATTATTTGTCTTATTCATTTTAGCCATTCTAGTAGTTAATAATGATAGTGCATTCTGGCTTTAATTTTCACTTCTCTAATGACTGATAACGTTAAGCATCTTTTCTAAAGTAACTATTCCTTCAGTTTTCTATTGAATTATTTATATTTCTCTTAGTGATGTATGAGAAATGTGTGTATTTTGGATAAAAGTCTTTTTTTAGATCTCCGTATTGCAAATAACTTCTCACACTCTGTGGCTCCTCATTCTCTTAAGAGTGAAAGTTCTTAATCCAAATACAGTCCAAGTTATCAACGTTTTCCTTATAGTTAACATTTTTTACACTCTGTTCAAAACTGTTTTGGCTACTCCAATATTATGAAGCTTCTCTCGTATTTTTGTTTTCTAGCTGCTTTTTGTTGTTGTTACAGGTTTATCACTCACATTTGGATCTACAATCCATCAAGACATACAATTTATGTGGTGAGAGGTAGGGAGTCATGATTCTTTTTTCCATACGTATATCAAGTTGACAACACTATTTAACACTACTGAAAATACCATTCTTATGCCACTGTACTGCAATGTCATTTTTGTCATAAATCGAGTGATTTTAAATGGGTGGATCTCATTCTGAGCTTGCTGTTCTGTTTTATTGATCTATTTTGTCTATCCTTGCAATAATATCACACTCTGTTAATTACTCTAGCTTTACAGTAAGTCCTCATATCTACTAGTTTAAGTCCTTAAGCTTTGTTTTCCTTCGAGTTTTTTCCGGCTATTCTTTGATCTTTTTGAAACACAGAGTTGATCACACTAAATGTGATTAAACATTTCAATGATTATCCACTGCACTTTGGGTAGAGGCTGAAATTCTTACAAGAGCCTATAAACCCCTGCTTGTACTGATCTCACTGACTTCTCAAACCTTATTTTGCCCCATGTTCATCCTTGACCTTTGTTGGCAGATGCTTAGTCTTTGGAATCTTCTAACATCAATGCTCGCTCCTGCCACAGTGCCTTTGCACACACTATCTCCTTGCCGTGGAATGTTTTCCTGCTCCCTTGCTTTCCTATTGATCCTTCAGCTATCAGTCCAGTTGTTACTTCTTCAAGAAAGCCTTTCCTGGCCTTACCAGTCTGGTTCATATTCCTCTGTTACATATTTCCATAGCTGAATGGACCTCTCCTTACCACTGATGAGTGACTTGTGTAGGTGATTATTTGGCTAATGTCTGTCTTCCTCCTTGACTTCACATCAATGATCATGTCTATGTTGTTCATTATTTTATACCCAGAACCTAGCATAGTTCCTGTTACATAGTAAATACTCAATAAATATTTTGCTGAATTAAGGAAATAAAAGAAGTGAAACTGTGTAGTACATTGAAAACAGTATGGAATGGTGTAGGAAAATAGCACAGCCTTTTGGTGTTTGACAGATATGAATGTAAAACTAGGTAAGACTATTACCAGTGGTATGATCCTGAGCAAGTACCTTGAGTACTCTTTCTGTACCTCATTTTCCTATCTATAATGTGGCACAAATACTTATCTTCTAGAATCTATCACATAGTGGGTAGTAAGCCAAAGACAATTTTTAGAAAACAGAGCTCAGGCTATGTCACTGGCCTCCTGACTCTTGATTCAGGGTTCTGTCTACCCAACACTTTAATGATTATTCACATCAACTTCTCTTAATTGATACAGGGCCAAGGAGACAGCTCCTTATTGAGTGAGCCTGGAGGTTTCCACATGCAGTACTCCCATTTGAGGGAAATAGGTCTCTAGGTTCATGCTCCCATCCATTTCTGTTCTATCACTTTTTTTTTTAAAACCTGAAGCATAAAAGAATGACCTTCCTGGAGGACAGAATCATCTTGAACTAGAGAAGGGTCAAATTCTATTTCATTAGACTTTGACTATTAGTGAGAACAGAGACTAAACCAAAAGCGAGAAAGAAACAATGGTGAGGGGTAACTTTGCAAGGAATCGGTACCTTTGGTATTTCCCCAAGTTTATAACTTGTATTTGTTTCCATGCCGTAATCTGTAGGAGACAGGTTAAAATATGAAGAATTTACTGACTCTCTTTAGAAGCAGCAAGGAGATTCTTACTCTGAAGAGCTATGCTTGGGATAACAGAAGCAAAAGGATAGAGTGGGTGGTGACAACACTAAATCATGATTGTCAGACCAGGATAACCCACAGAATATGAGCCTTGGGTGGAGGGCAACACAGCCCGGGATGGCACCAATGCAGTTTCCTGAACATAACCTTGCATAATAATATCACCTTCAGACACAAAAGTTGACTCCACTCCACTGTTATACCATTTGGTCTTCAAGAGTATAAAAATGACATGCGGGTAAGCAATGTTTGTAATCTCGCATCTTTACAGGTTCTGGAAATCATCTCTGAAGCCAGGATAACTTTATGAATACCTTTGTAGTACACGAGTATTTTCCTTGATTTAATTTGCTGTGAGTATTGTGTAGCAGAACTCCACGTAAGTGAACCAGTTGGTGAAATGTGGTAGTGATAGATTATTCAACAGTGATAGAATATTCTGTCTTGTGTGAGAACCTCTCACCAAATACAGCCTCATCTCCTCTGTAGAAACCCATGAGCTTTTGTTTCAGAGGGAACTGTATGCAAATCCTGACTTCTCCACCAAAGATAGAGATGTAAAGATTGCGCTGAGAATGGGGTGCTCTTCTGTGAATACTAGAGCCATGGCTGAAATCCTGGTCTGTAAACTACTAGTTCAATGTTCTTAGTAGACCATACTGCTAGTAAGTAAAATCTGAAAACTGTAAGAATTGGACCAGAGAATTTATGGGAGACAGTACTGGTTTAACTCTGGCTTGAATCAGATTGCCTAGATTTGAATCTTGACTCTATCTCTTATCAGTTCTGTGGCCTTAGGCCTTTCATGTAGCATATCTGTGCCTGAATTTCCTCAACTATAACTATAAATCTATAAACTATAATAGTTTAGTTTATATAAACTAGTTATATAAATCTATATATATATAGATGATCGAAGTCATAAGAGTGGATACCTCTTATGGGTTACCGATTAGGAAATGGCAAAAGACAGCCTCTCAGTTGTGGAAAATGTTCTATATCCTAATCTGGATGATGGTTGTATGAATATATACGTATATAAAAACTCATTAAATTCTATACTTAAGAAGTGTGCATTTGACTGTGCATATGTTATACATCAAGAAAAAGAAAATTAAAATTCCTTGAAGCTCCATCTCTACAGTGGGAAATGCAAGCTTCTGCACTCCACTAGCCTGGTAATTCTCAGGAAACTCATGTTTCCCTGGTGACCTCTAACATATTTACACTTTTGTTGACATCCCTGACTCTTTCAACTGTCCCTTCTAGACAGTATCCATATCTCTCCACTCAATGTTTTTATTGACTCAATAAGGAGAAATAACATTTCCTTATTTTCCGAAAGCAGCCCTCACAAATGATAGAGGCTAACAGCAGAGAATTATGATGATTATAATCCATTACAACATACAACTTAAAGCAGAATACAGATCTTCCTAAACCTACGATGGGGTTATGTGCCAATATACCCACTGTAAGTTGAAAATCTTTTAAGTCAAAAATGCATTTAAAACACTTAACCTACTGAACACCATAGCTTAGCCTAGCCACCTTAAATGTGGTCAGAACACTTACATTAGCCTACAGTTGGGCAAAATCATCTAACACAGAGCCTATTTTATAATAAAGTGTTGAAGATCTCATGTTATTTATTGAATACTGTACTGAAAGTGAGAAACAGTGGTTGTAAGGTACAGAAAGGTTGCAAGTGTATGGGTTGTTCACCCTCACGATCATGTGGCTGACTGGGAGCTGTGGCTTGCTGCTGCTGCCCAGCATCGTGAGAGAGTATCATAGCACATATCCCTAGCCTGGGAAAAGATCAAAATTCAAAATTCGAAGTACGGTTTCTACTGAATGCATATCGCTTTCACACCATCGTATAGTCGAAAAATCCTAAGTCGAACCATCGTAGGTTGGGGACCTTCTGTACTAGATGTTCCTGTTTGTAAAGTCCCTTGTGCACACCTGTCCCTGGGCAATTCTTACTGGTTTCTTCCCTGAAAAAGAGATTTTTTCAATCTCTTATCACTTTGCCTCACTCTTTCCATCTATATCTCACTTTTCTTTCCATTTCCTAGATTCCCTCACCTCTGTGCGGCCTGATGGCAGAACTGAAAACTAGTCTTTACCCTGCAATGTAATTTAACCATCTTTGTTTTCCCCTAATAGGCTGACAAAGAGTCTCTCTTGGACCAAACTGTAGTCAGGCTCTTCTGAACAATCTTCCCACTTAGACCTCAACTTTTGGACTTCCGTGTCCATCTTTACGTCACCCAATTTTAGCAAGAATCCTGCTAAGTCGATTTAGCCAGAATCCCCTATCCTCAATCTGATCATTCTTGATATCTGATCAGGTTCCTCATCTCACAGGTAATGTCTCATAACTCAGACTGCCTTCAGCAAGAATCCTGTCAGGTCGGTTTAGCCAGAAATCCTCCTTTACTCTGAATGTTGCCTCTTATTAATTTTCCATCCTCCAACCTCCTCACCCTACTCCTTGTCAATAAATCACCACTTTTCTTTTTTGTTTCGGAATTGAGCCAATCTTTCTACCATGTTGAAAAATGCCATTGCGGGTCTCTATATCCATTGCAATAGTCCTGAATAAAGTCTGCCTGACCATTTTAACATGTCAGAATAATTTTTTCTTTAACAAGGCCATGTGCTTAAGTGCTGTTTATCCCCAAAACAGCCTATCAGGGTTTTTTCAGAAAAGCAACAGATACATATATTTTAGGAAAAAATCCATTGTCCTTACCCACTCAGAATGTTACTACAATTGTGCTACTTTTTAGGGAACGATACTGTACTCACAGTCTACAGTGATATTAATGATATATAACTCCAAACAAACTCCTATGATCAATTTCAATATATGCTATATATGGCAAAAGCTTTATAGACTGTATAGACTACATATGTGCTGTGTAGTGTGTGCATACATACACATATTTGTATATACACACAGATAATAGCATATATACATCATATATATACCATATTTTCTTCATTTAAAGATACCTATTTTTCACATTTTAAGGTATCTGAAGTAGGAATATACTTATAATTTTTGTGAAAAAGGAAAATGCAGCCATTAGGCAGAGCAGCGTGTGGCAACATTCTTTTCTTTGCCTGTGCACATACCACTTAGCTATGTTCATATTATTGTTACCTGAATTGGATTACTTTGATTGTTAACATTACACAGAGTTAAATTTTGACTTAAATTTGGATATCTAATTGTCATTTAAAATGTCTTCAAAAAGATTATATAGTACTAGAAAGTTCCATTGAAATGAAAAGTTATTGTGTATGTCAAAGATTGTCTATCATACAGCAGACATTGCGATTAGAGTCAGTAGAAACTGTCAAATTTCTGGGAATAGATAATGGTATTTTCAACCCTAGGAGAGGTTAATGTGACCAATTTACTCATCATGAAGGGCTACCACTCAGGAACGTAACATCCATCTGTCAAAAGCCTTTGTCTGACTTGCAAACGGAGCTTCTCACTTCCAATAATATGTAATCCAGTTACAGAAATTTCAAAATGCCAAGTTCATACAAATGTGGATAACCCAGATTTTTTTTTTATTTGGCTCAAAATTATTGTATCAGTCTGAAATATGACAAAACGGTCTGGATGACAAGCAGAAGTTACAGGAAGAAGAATGTTGTTACTGTCATATTATGCACACTAGTTGGTGGCTTAAAGTGATTCATGCGTAAAACTTTTTAGGCCCGATGCAAAGAAGGTTTAGACTAAAGTTTTGATGGTCATACTAAATAATAGTATTGTTTGTAATCATGTAAATAAATGTATACTACTACTGGTTCATTTTATAAGAATGATGTTTATTTTATATTCAATATTTTTCCCTATCCCTCTCCTCTAAGCTGTGGTTAAATTGAGGGTACATTTTATAATCACTGGCATCTTAGAATTAAATAAATGAAGTTTTCCATATTAATGTTACATACATGTGAAATGAATGGGGAGGTTGATGAATGGGTAGATGGGAGGGAGGAAAAGAGGGAAGAGTGCAAACCTCCTCCTTTGTCTCTATAGTTTGGTTCAGGCCTCTTTAATCAATCATAGCTCTATTGAAATAGTTCATATCATCAGCTATTTCAATCAAATCCCACAGACATTGATTATCTACCCTGTGATCTATAGATTGAATGTTTGTGTGTCCTCAAAATTCATCTTGGATTCTGGTTTAGAATTTTAGATTAGTTGAAATCTAATCCTCAAAGTAATGGTATTTGGCAGTGGGGCCTTTGGGAGCTGATGAGGTCTTGAGAGTGGAGCCCCCATCATCCATGAATGGGATTAGTGCCCTTGTAAAAGAGAATTTAGAGAGCTCCCTGCCCTTTCCGCCATGTGAGGACACAACCAGAAGGTGCCATCTATGAACCAGGAAGTGGGCTCTCATCAGATACCTAATATGCTGTTGTCTTGATCTTGGACTTCCCCTCTAGAACCATGAGAATTAAATTGCTCTTGTTCAAGTCACTCAGTGTGTAGTATTTTTGCTACAGTAGCCTGAACAGACTAAGAACTGTGATAAAAAGCATTGGAATGCAGAGAACGTGGGATACATTGCACTTGCTCATAAGGAACATCCACTGCTTATCTCTGGATTAATAGGTAGAAATACAAGTAGAGAATGTCTATAGGAGAGAAGAGATTCACTGTTGGCCATTAAGGTAAAGGCTCTAGAACGAAGTTAATCCTCGAGACTTTGGAAATGAAAGAAGGAGTAAAAAGATTATGGAAAACATAAACTAAATAATTTTAACATGCCCAGGTTTGGAGGCAACCTTCACTGTGGTTGGAATGATTTAAACAGACAGTATTAGCAATTTCTTTCAGTGCAATTAATCTAGGTCTATGCTTTTGTTATTCCTGGCTTTGTCCATAACAATAATAGCTACATTTATTAAATGCCAATAAATTTTTTAGGTGGCAAAATGACCTTATGGATATTTAGTGTAGTTATACCCATTTTATTGATAAGGACACTGAGACATACAAACTCAGCCAGAGTCATTCAATCAGTAGATAGTAGAGCTATCATATATAGTCTTCATCCCTTGCCTGCATTTTTTCCAAGTTCTCTAGAGCAGCAGTTCTCAAAGTTTGTGGTTTCAGGATGTTTTTCAATTCTTGAAATTTATGGAGGACTCCAAAAAGCTTTTATTTATGTGGGCTACACGTATCGATACCAACTATGGTAAAAATTAAAAATGGAGAATTTTAAAATAATTTCTTTGTTAACATATTTTAAAATAATAATAAGCTTATTATGTCAACATGAATAATTGCATTTTATGAAAAATAGTTATGTTTTATAAAACAAAACAAAAAACTCAATAGAGTGGCCTTGTTTAATGTTTTTGTATCTTTTTTTTAAATATCTGACAATGTAAAGCAGCTGAGTTCTCACACCTGCTTCTGCATTCAATCTGTTTTGATATGTTGTTTTCATTGAACTATATGAAGAAAATACAGCCTCACAAATATATGTAGTTGGGAAATGGAAGAATATCTTAATAGCTTTTTCAGATAATTGATATTGCACCAAAACTTGACAAGTGGAGTTTTTTTAAAGGTTATTTGCAATGTGGCATCTGACAGCATGTCGAGGAACTTTTTGCATTACATTAAAATCTGTTGGTCTGTTTTGCACTGTGATGGATCTTTGACCCAAGCACGATTTTATATTATACATTAAGGATGTAGAAAAATATTGATTCATTGAGTTACGCAGATCTTCCAAATGTCGACACATTTCATTATACAGTATCAAAAAATTGCATTTTCTAGTACCACCCTGAGCTTAACAGAAAAGTCTTTCAGCATTGGAAGCTGTCAAGTCTGTGGTAGTGAATACAAGTTTCCCAAATTCTCACTTTTACCTGGAAGCTTGAATTTTATCATTGACAATAAATGTTGTCAGTTGTTTTCATTGAAGTGACAAGATCACTTTCTTTATTTTCAAGAAAATGTCTATGAAATAACCAAGTCTAAATAACCATAATTTTTCTTGCCAATTGTTCTTTCAAGTAAAAACGATATTCCTTGAAAAAGTGGCTAGTTCAGTTCATAACTCAAATAATCAAACCAGTGTTTTCATTACTGAGACCACCATCATACTCAATATGCAAAGGGACTGCTTGATGTGAGCATCCATTTCATCATACAGAATGACAAAAAAGATGTGTTCTCTAGGTTCAGGATTTAATAAAATTGATAATTTTTACTATTTCATCGAGGATATTCTTAAGTAAAATTGGCCTTACAAATAAAAAAACAACTGAAAGTGGTGCTGAATAACGCAATGACACTTGTACAGTTTGGTGCCTTGCTTCACGCTCAAGGTCATCAATTTCAAGCACCATTGATTTTGTACCATCAGTACAAATGTCAACACAGTTTAAAAGGAAAATGATTTCTTAGTACTAGCATTATTTCTTAGTACTTAGTACTATTATGAAAATAGTCTTGACCACATCAAATCCTTGATGGTCACAGGACATCCACGGGTCTACGGACCACACGTTGATATGTTTTGCTTTGGTGTAAAGCACAACACATCTTGTATATTTCTGTTTACAACTGTTTGTTTAAAAATGTTTTAAAAACCTTAAAAGAAAAGAAACCAATCAATGATTTTTTAAAGGATCATTAAATGACAAAAATATGAATCAGAAGGCAACTAACGTATTATATATGTAATCTTTAAAACATTGATTAAAAGCAAATTTTATGAGAAAAAATACTTCAAAGATTTAAAGTAAAAGAGACTTTAGTTATGATATCCTATAAGATAGCACATTTATAATTTAAGTTGCTTCCCTTTTTAATCTCTAAACAAAACTATACTTTAAATGGATCAATATGGAATTCATGTCTGATAGATAATTTTAAATAGTTCAAAAAACATTGAGACAAGATTAAGTGTTTCTGGGAGTTGAAGGAATTAGTTTTTGTGACATATAAATGATTTTAAGAAGGTTCATAGTAATTATTTATTGCTTTCTATATATTATGCAGTTGAATCCTGCAACGTCCTTGTGACTTAACCCCAGGCAAGAGAGCTTGCGTGAGTCATCTGCACTCTGTCCAGAGTGAGGAAGCTATGAGCCAAAATCCACTGGTCTCCCTGACTCAAAGCCTAACCCTGAAACACAGGAAAGTCACACATATGATGCCTTCTTCAAACTTTACAATTCAGATCTGGAAGATAAAAAATGTAGCAACAATGACTACGCAGAAAAACTGCTTGAAATCTTTCTTGAAACATGCAGTGAGCCAGCCCTCCCCTGCAATGAAAGGATGGAGTAGAGTATTCCTCATCTAATTAGCAATCTTAAGAAAGTGAATTAACACCTTCTTTCTGAGGTGTTAAAAGCCAGATACATGTAAGTCCTCATTCTTCAGAGGCTTGGAGGTCTGATATGGAGAGGTCAGTGATGGTAAATTTCGAGATGCCAGGTGCACAGGATCACACATGGCTCCATGGTGGGAAACTAACATTTCTCTGCTAAACAGAATGAGGGAAAACAGAAGCAGATCAAATGAGAATGTTAGGTAGTCTTCCTACCAGCTTGTAAATTTCTTTTGGGCAAGAGTGCTATATAATTCATTTTGAATTACCTTCGTGGCAGAATGCTCAGACACATGGAGGGCATTCAATATATGTTTGTTTATTTTTAACACAATTGAATGGGAATTGAAGTTTAGCGTTACAAGAAAAGATAACCCATGTATTTGAGTGTTAATATTTTCTAAACCTTGTTCTAATCGTGTATCAAGCTGTTAGTAATTAGTAAGTGCTCAAAAAACTATTTATTGTGAAATTAGTAAAATTATTCACTCAAACAGCATCTGATGTCATAGTTGCCTCTTAGAGCTTTTCATCAGTGTGTTAAGCGATGCATCTATGTTTGTAGTTTGTAAGAAACATCTGTCCCTGAAAGCTTTTTAAATTCTCTCCTCACATCAGAGATAATGTATATTTCAAGGTTATGTTAGTTACTATGCACATACAAACACACACATATATTTATGTATGTATATATGTGTATGTGTGTATGGGTATGTGTACGTATATACACATATATGATGCATTACTTATACATAAGTTCTTTTAAAACAAAAGCATGGCTCGTTCTCTATGCATCACCTCCCTTCTAACATATACACTAATAAGAGATCATTACACAAAACTAAAAAAATAAACAAAAGTTCTAAAAACTTAAAGCCATAATTTACACTTTTATGTTTCCTTGGTTATCCTGGTCGAGAATCACCAGAACACTCGCACAGCCACAAGGAATTATTGCCATTAAATTGGCAGCAGTCACCTGCTGTGACACGGTGATGACAAGGGAATGAATGTCTTCTATAATTTCTGCCTAACAAACGTAAACTTTCATATTAATTGAAAATATTAAAGAAGACACTCAGGGCATTATTTCACAAACTCGATTCTTACCTCCTCTAATTACCTCGTTCAAGAGATTCCCTGCCCCACCCCCACCAACAAATGTCTCATAAGACTAATCAAACAGCAATTTTTCTGCAACGTCATTAGAGATGATGTTTACTCTGAAAACAGCCTCCTGCATTTATATCCTGGAGTCCACCCTGGAGGCCTCTGAGCAGCCTACTGCTGCGCTCTGCTCCGTGACCCGTGTCCTTCTCCTCAGAGGTACCTCACAGCCCAGACCTCAGGATCAGCAGATTAGTAGACTGGCCTACTGAGATTTCTTAGTTACAAACTAATGGTTTATTTACCTTATACATGGAGAGATCACCTATTTATCAAGCCGGCAGCCTCTGGAGACACACAGATATGAATTCAAATCCAGTTCAGCCATTTCCAGCTTATTTGATCATAGGCAAATTACTTAACTGCTCTAAATTTCATGTTTCTCATCTGAAAAATGGCTATAACTGTACTACCTATTTTACATCTCTATTTTGAAGATTAAATTAGATATAAAGAATGCTCAGTATAGTGCCTGGTACAAAGTCAGTGCTCAATGCTAGTTGCTGTGTCAGCCTGGGTAGGCTAGGCTAGGCTGTGGGGACATATTACCTGTGTAATTTCAGAGGCTTAGCCCAGCAAAGGGTTGTTTCTCAGTCACAGCACAACTGAAGGGGGTTTGAAGGCTCTTCTTTTCAGCAATTCTCTGAGTAGTAACTCAGGGACCCTGGCTACTCCCATCCTATCAGTATATCATCTGTATTGTGCCTTCCAGAGTCACCACAGAAAGTAAAAAAAGGGATAAAGAATTGTATGGGAATTTTCTAAGACCTGGTCTGGAAGTCATTTGAATCTTTTTTATCCACGTCCTATCTGCCAGAAGTTATATAGCCACATGCAAGGGAAGCTGGGAAATGTAGTCTTCCCGTGTGTGCTCCATATGCAAGGGATGCTGGGAAATGTAGTCTTCTTGCGTGTGTCCTTGGCATGAGTTCATATGGTAAACCAGTGCTTATCAGTCTTCATGGCATCATTTTCCCTGCATAGTTATTATTATCATTGTTCCTAGAGTTATACCACATCAATATTATCTTTTATTTTTTAACCAAAAGAAGTGATTAACTATAGTAAAATCTTGCAATAATGTGTCACCCGTAATGAAAATCCAGATAGAAGTCAATTGTCTATTCACTCACATTCTCAGCAGCTGGCTAGTGCCGGTGATTCCAATAACCTCACAGTAGTGTAACCCTATATTTTATGGAATTAAAGTTTTTGGATCCAAGTTATAACACTATGGCTACGTTTTACTATGTTTGAAATATCTTTTTGAATGTAGTAAGAGTTCCCAAGAAGTGTAGTCAAATTTGCCTTCTTATAAAAGAGTGACTAAAAGTGATTATTGATGAACTTTGGGTAGAGAAATGATATCTTAGTGAATCAACTTGTGATGGTATATAAAGAATGAGAATGATATGAAGCAAAAAATCTGGAATTATCATTCTGATTCTACCTGTTATTAACTTTGTAACTCAAGGTCTGTGTCTCAGTTTCCTCATCTATAGTTTAGATCTTCATAAATGTAAAAATAAGGCAAAGATTGCTTATAGTTATCATCTTATCTTGTACCAAGCCATGCATACCTGCAACCGCAGGCCCTCCAGGACCTGTTCAACTGACCCCATCTTATCAACATAGTAATTAAGAGTTGTCTTTCAGGAACTGAGATTCCCCCCTTGTCCAGTTCAGGCTGGTTGAGACCACCAACCCACCAACTGGACCTGCACAAATGCTGGATAAGTGACCTTTTTGACCTCAAGGAGCTAAACACTCCACCCTCAGATCATACTAACACTACCATTTTGTGAACATGCGTCCTATGAAGAGCCATGAAGCTTGACTGTGCTTGCACAGATCATCAATTACCTCACTTCTCCTTACCTCCAATCATATATCTCCACACTTCAGACTTCCCTGTGCTTCATCCCATAAATTGCGCCCCAAGCCCTGGATTGGGGAGACAGATCTGAGGGCATATGCTCCTGTCTCCTTGCAGATCGATCTAGCAATAAAGCTGATTTCTTTTCCCAATGGCTGATGCCATAATAATTGACTTTTTTATGAGCATCAGGAAAGAGAACCCCAATTTTGTGGGATAACATACCTATTATCATATTTAATTATAAGAACAACCCTATTAAATTACAATTACAATTTCTATTCCTATTTTATGTAAAAGGACGCTAATGTTGAATAACTTGCCCAAGCTCAGGATTCAAATCCAGATCTGTATAACTCCAAACTCCAGAATCTATCAAGCTGCTTCTTGAAGAGCTCCGTTGTTTTTAAAATTAGCAGCGCTGTTGTTATTGTTATGATTATTATTATACCACCAACCTTGGCTTTTTCCATTTTGTCTTAGGAAGACTTTCTTTTGTAGTCATTTAAAGCAGGTTTGCTATAAACCCCTTGGAAAATGAAAAGGCAGATAATTCAAGACACTGATAGTTTAGAGAATCAGCAAAACTATAGAGAACATTTAATTTGCAATTCAAATGGCACTTCTGGTGCTACATATGTGAGATGCTAATAAATACCAAGAGCAGCAAGGTTCCTACCTTGACTCCTCTAGTCTTCAGCTTTGGGTAGACCAACATTCAAAGCCAGATCATCTTCATTAGAATGTTAAGTAGGTTTATACTGTTTCCTTTACTCTATAAATTTATTTTCTGAAAGCCCCAGTTCTTAGTCATACTTTTTAATATTCTTCACCAACACTTTTCCCCTTATACAACACTCATTTTATTTAGAGAGAAGGAAGAGAGAATGTGTTATACGAAACCTCGTTTTTTTCTAAAAGTCTGACTCTGTGACATGCTATATCAATGCATTTTTCTCTTCTTCTATACAAAAATAGTTTTAAAGGAGAAAGAATGAAGGAGAATGAAAGAAATAACAAAAAGACAGAGGCTTATTTCAAAGTGCTCTGACCTCTCCCCTGAATCTTATCAATTCATCTCTGTGGTTTGCCTCACCCTTGGTGACATGTGACATGGCAGCAGACTATCCTCAAATCTCAATGTTGAATATTTCTGGGGGTGAAAATAGTATAATATATTTCATAGGCTGGTAAGATATTAAAAGGCTGAACTCTGACATTCCTGATAAAGATCATTATATAAAATACTAATGGAATCAAGCAAATACAATTTCTTTGACAATTATTTTATTGAAGACTGGGTACTTGTATGTGATATCAGATCCTTAATGGAAGACCACATTTAGAAATTTTACTAGTCTAGGAAAAAAAGGGGGAGAGAAGCAGTTTAAGAAAGTCTTTTACATACTAAAAATCTGAGGCTTTGATAGTTAATGAAAGTGTACTTTACATAATAGCATAGGTGAGTGGGAATCTCAGTGTATCTGGTTCTCAGGTGATTAAACTGAGACCCAGAGCAGTTAAGTGCATCTTTAGTGAGGGAACAGGATTTGTACTCTTCCCCACCCCATACCTCTCCCACCTGACTGTACCCCATCATTCTGCTCCCAGAGCAGCCAGAGCCAATCATGCTGCTGTGGTAGGCTCAATTGCATTTTCCCATCTTGAGAAGTTATTTCTTTTAATATTACTAATATTTTCAGCTTCCTCATTCTCCCTCTTCATCATTCAACAATCCTGAAACAAATATATGTGGGTTTGTGTACAAATACATATACATATATAAACTTTTGTCTAGCGGAAGTCTTTATGTAATAAGCTACTGTGTCTGGTTTCATTTGAAAAAAAAATGGGGGAGAGGAGAATCTTATGGCTTTAAAAAAAAAGTTGGAAAGCAATGATATAGATGATCTACTATCCCTTATTTTATTAAAATCTACTCAGAAGAAAGCAGCATTTATGGAACACATTCCATGTGCAAGTACTGTGCTTGGTACTTTGCAGACATCTATTGTTTTGTCTTAACAACAATCCTGTAAGGTAAGTACTATTATGCCCATCTTTGTGAAAAAGAAAACTATGAACTGCACACTTAAGCAATATTTACATGGTGGAGCTGGGATTGAAATCCAGTGTGCCTGATTCTTTCCAGAACATTGCACTGTCTCTTCTTTCTTATATTTTTAACTGCTAACACTGCTGGGATTAATGAGCTCTTTAACTTTATTACCTACTAGGTGAAGCAGCACATTCATTTAACTACTCTCAATTCATCTCTTTCCAGCTTCATTTAAAATTTTTTTTGAAGTAACAAGGTAGTATTCACTCCATCTATTTTATTCATGCATTTATAAATACCAGCCTGTAAATTTCTGCAGTACCTTGATTTGATCCTGAAAGAAAACTGTGTGCTTACCATATTTGGAGAATAAATGGAATTTGTATTTTTATTAGATGAATCCTGATTTCCTGGGCTAATATTGTTTAGTTTTGATAATCTATGGTTCTAGCAAACAACAAAAAGCTATAAATTAGATCAATAAATGTCATGAGTTTTAGTGGAATGTCCTGGTTTAGGGCGCTTTAGAAACAGGATATTGTGAACAGTGCAGTGAACTAATTATTTCTGTATTTTATGAATGAATTTTATGTTTGTAATTTCCCTGTTTTTATTAAAGAGACAGATTGCATTTCATAATTTTTTGTTGCACCCAGTGCTTGCCTACCTGGAACACAGTAAAGTCAAACCAAGGATTTGCTGCTGAAAAAGAAACACACAGGGGAGGTATCACTGGTTTCCAGTTGGTTATATAACAATATACAAAGAGGTGGGAAGAAGGGCGAAAGAACTAACATTAATTTGGCACCTACTGTGGACCAGGTACATGAAGAAGCTTTCCAAAGTTATATGTTTTTTCGGGGTTTTTTTTTTGATGAGGAAGATTGTCCCTGAGCTAACATCTGTGCCAATCTTCCTCTATTTTGTATATGGGATGCTGCCACATCATGACCTGACGAGCAGTGTGTAGGTCCAATCCTGGGATCTGAACCTGTGAACTCCTGGCCACCACCAAAGCAGAGCGCACAAACTACTATTCCACGGGGCCGGCCCCCAGAGTTATATCTTTTAATCCTCACAACACTCGTGTAGGACATTTTTATTCCCATTTAACAGGTACGTTCACAGTGGTTAAGTGATGTGTTCAAGACCATTAACTTTGTAAATATACTCAGTTCTAAAGTCAAAAGAACTTATGTCCTTGAACCAAAGCTTCTCAAATGTGTTCTTGAAAGCATTCCCATGTTTGAGGGGCACACAGGTCTACACTGAGAGTCTGGGGCCATAGCCCAAAGAGGCAAACTCGCACTTCAAAATACCTTTAGTCTCAAGGAATTGTCTAGACATGTATTCAAAAATTTGCATTGTATTCCATAATATAGCCATGTTTACTTTAATATAAACAAAAAATTTTAAATTACTTTTTCTTAATAGACTCCACAGAAATAATTACCTTGCTTTCTTATGGATTCTTAAACCTTTCTTCCACAGGCAGCCTCCTGCCCTGGTCCCTCACTCTTCTCTGTGAAGCAGTTATTCCCATCAACATAAACAGGCTCCTTCTGGTGGCTTTGGTTCCAGTGGCTTCTGGTTGTTCTTTTTACAATGTACAATGTCTTCAGTATCAGCTTCCGTCTCAACTTGCCAGCATTCCTTCAGGTTCCAGCACAAGCTGCATCATGGCTGCCTCAGTTCTATCACAACCACTCTGTCCTCTGTTTCTTTTATCAGAAGTCCTTAAGTCAGAGGCAACTCTGGGGACTTAGCCTTAGGTCAAACTTGTATCTTGTATAACTCTGGCCTGGAACTATATTCTTATTACTAAGGAGAACCACAACTACTGCAGCTTTTAGATCACTAAGCACATTGCGGGCATTTTCATGTGTAATCCTCACAGCAACTCTGTAAATGTTATCATCGTCTCCATTTTCAGATTAGACATCAACACAAAAACAAAAGCTGTCACTTAGAAAGGTTTGTAACTTCCCAAGGTAGCAGGCTAGTAAGTAGAAAAGCTAGTAAGAAATACACACACACACACACACACACACACACACACACAACACACACATCTATCTGGTCTGCATCCTGATTTCCTGGCCTGATATCCATTGCTCTTGCCAATCTCCATAAGTATGGAAGGAATTCCCAGCTTGAATTCCAAGCTAATAGCTGGGCTTTCTCCTATCCCTCTTTACTTCTCCCCACTTCCCCTTCCTTCCCCCCAACCCAGCCATCCAGGAAGCACAGTTAGATCCTTTCAGTCCCAGAGCCTACCAATACTTCTGAATTCTGAGTTCTGGTTGCATGAAAATCATTGGATATGATGGTAATAACTAGCAGGAACCTCTATTAGATGCCAATACAGAAGGCTCTCTACTATTTTTGGAAGAATTCCCAATACCTATCATTCATTTAGTCATTCATTAATTCAGTACACATTTATGGAGCACCTACAATATCCTACACTGTACAAATAACACAATATTCTACTTCCATCTTTGTACTTCCCCAGCGGATATTCCTGGGTAACCCTTTTTGTCTTGTTCCCCTTAATTAGTCTTCAGTCCTACAAGGAATGTTGGAAAGTTTTGACCTCTGTCTCCCAAAACATACTTTGTCCACTACCTAATTAGAAGTAAGAATATTATCAACAACATTGTCCTCATTGACATCATTCAAAATATAATAAAAATTACAATTAAAAAAGCATAAACTGAATCTATTTCAAATTTAAGTGATGTTACACAAATTAGGGTGAGGCAAACATTAATCCCATTTTAGAGATGAGAGCACTTAACTTTAAAGAGGCTCACAATTTCATGTTGAAACAAAGTCTCTAGTTCAATTCTGGTATTTTTTCCCTTGCACCAAGTTGTCTTCCTATTATAAATAGCATATTAGCCATCTTTCCTCAAAAAGCACATGAAATGTATTAAATATATAGAATACACACTAAAATAGCTATAAAAAATAGTGAATAAGGTAATAAAATGTTCTAAAAATAAACAAATAGAACTACTGTAATTGATTATTAAATTTTGCTCTAAGCTTCCTAGCAGCCAAGATAAACACAATTTGGATTTGTTTTAAGTAAATTTATAAATATTTGTTTTAAGTAAAATATAAATTTAAGTAAATTTATATATTTAGGTAAGTAAATTATATAGTTAATTAAGTAAATTTAAGTAAAAATAAATATATATATATATATTTAAGTCATTTAGGAACCACTGATGTTCATAAAAGACATCAGATAAAATTCGAGAAATGATATTCCAGGAACCTATTAACAGTAAGTTGTATTTCCCAAGCTGTGGTCCCAGTATAACTTTAAAAAGACACTTGGGTAGGCTCCCATTCAGAGCCCCTAGTGAGAGGCAGAACATGCAGGGGAACAGCTCACCCTCAGCTTTGGAGGAACTAGAATATACCACACAAAGCACTAGAATATAACGTCTAGAATTCCACTCAGAGGGGCTTAAGTCAAGAGAATTGAATTAGGAGGCAATTTTCACAGAAATAGTAGAGGTAAAATGGGACAATAAAGAGTGTTGAAGTGTCCAGGGAAGGTCAAGTGACAGTCAGGATATTTCCCCACAACTGTGCCTGAGAGGTCAAGGGGAGGAGAGGAAGTCTCTGGGCCCTGTGAGAGCTGGAGCCCTGGAGGGGGGTTCACCCACCAGCAGCTGTAATCACAGATGGTGAAGCTACTGCCGAAAACCAGGTCTCAGATTCCAGGAGGAAGGGGAGAAAGATACTTTAACCTCTCTCTTCCTTTACTATCCCATCTCCTGTGGTTGCCTCCCATCAGCCAAAACCTAAACAGACACCAGAGAGCAAAGAACCACTGAAGATGTCGGGAGGGCCAGCCTGCAGGTTACAGAACAGGATAGGACTGAAATTTGATGGGGGAGGAAGGTGGTGAGAGAAAATAACCACTATACCCCCATTTGAATCTCTGCTCCTCACTCACCATGTAAAATTAGGAAAATTACTTCACCTATCTGAATCTTACTCTCTACATTGGGTTACTGTGAAATAATAGAAGGATTTAACATTAACATTAAGTGATTAGAACATAATGGATGTTCTATAAACATTTGCCAAATATAAACCTGAATTAAAATGATCATGCTTATGGCAGTGAGATGGGAGAATTGGGTTGACAACTCTGCAGCAAAGTGAGGACCATGAGCAAAGGTCTGGTTTCCAAATTGATTTATGCTTGTTAGCAGCTAAATAATGGTTTCAGATGTAAAGAACTAGTCAAGCTTCAACTGCAATGAAGCCTTGAGTGATCGTCTAGTCAAAATCCAAAACAAGAGTTTTGAAAACTCATAACAATTACATACTTAACCATTGGCACTGAGAAGCTAAAGAAGTTACATATGCTCTCTCACCTTGAACTCACATGACACATATCTATGTCCTCAAGTGGCATTGCTTACTGACTCAAGTCAGAAGGAAATGAACACAGGTTGGTGCTGGACCCATCTTGGGGAGGCTACCTTTTCTAGAAATGGTCTCTAGCACGAATGAGGGGGTCACACTGTGCCAGAGTATACAGAGATAGTCACCTGACCCAAACTGAGTGAATTTGAGTTCTTTTTTCCTAAAGGAAGAGACTGAACACTCTAGAAGCTGAGTGAGGCATGTTTATTGCAGTGTTTTAGAGAGGCCAGTCCAGGAATTCCTGTAACTGAAACTCTTGCACAACCTTCCACTCCTGAGACTTGGGTCGCTCAATTCCTCTTTTAATGACTCAAGATATTTCAATAGCCTTCCAATAAATTCTTTAAAAAAATCTAAAGTGGGTATTGTTTTTATTTCTAGCAACTAAATAGCTAATATGGTCTCGTCTATTCTCACGTACACCAGGGTTTCTCCCACAACTGCCGACACTTTGGACCATACTTTGTTGTGGGGGCTGCCCTGCACATTGAAGGAGATTTAGGAGCATCCCTGTCCTCTACCCACTAGATGCCAACGACAATCAAAAATGTCTCCAGACAGTGACAAATGTCCCTTGGTGGGGACACAATTGTCTCCTATTGAGAATCACTGGTTTAGATTGAGGAAGCTGCAAGTGGACAAGAAATATTACTTAGTTTTGTGTACCATTTTGGCATAGCAAGGTCCTTAGTTAAAAAACACATTTTAAAGTTGGGCAAACAGGTTTAAATTCTAGCTCTGCCACTTCCTATGTGACCTTGGGTAAATTATTCAACCTCTCTGAGTCTTTTAATTTCTCACTTTTAAACGGGGATAACAATACAAACACCCCTAATAATCATGAGGATTTAATAGGATTTTATATGTACGCAAAAAGCCAAACACACAGTAGGGCCTCAACGAGAGCTTGATCAGACTCCTTTTCCTCAGCACCAATCAGTGTGTTCCACTTAGAAAGAATTCAGTCACTGTTCTTAGATGAATAAATGATTTAAGAGCCTGCAGCTGTGTATGTGCATACATATGTGGTCATTTCTAACACTTCTGTTTGCTTATAATGAAATTTCAATTAAATAAGAGAGATGAAACTTCTGTTTGCTCACAAATATCAGGGCAATTAATAATGACGGGAAACAAATATTCTGCCATTTAATAGCGAATTTAGCAAAATACTGTATTTTCCCCGTTTTTCAGATGTGGATGTGGTCTTCTAGGCAAACACAAAGTTACATGCAAATTACTTATGCGCAGAGTTCCTAAAATAACAGTCGTGGTCTCCCAACGCCTGAGCTCCTGCCAGCTAGTCAGCTGGGTGCAGTGACCCAGTTAGGCCCCTTGGGTAGCAGAGGTTCTACTGAAGCGTTCTCCTGCAACAGACTTTTTCAGTTTCCCCAACAAATGTTTTAGAACCAAAAAGGATCCTAAAGAATAATTCTAGTGGGAGGTATTTGGCGTGTTGCTAGGGTGAATTTAAGTCAAACCTTGCAATGGAAAAGTCCAGAGGGAGGAGGTTTGCTGGATTGCTGGCCTGATAAAGTAAGCAGAAACTCTCCTTTTTTCTCTCCCTCCCTTTTCTTGAACCTTTTGAGAAGAGAGAACTGTGATTGATAATATGGAAAGAAGGGAAAATAATCAGAGCCCCAATCATCCATTCATCCAGCATTCATCGGGCACCTGCTTTGTGCTGATCATTTATTGGCTGTTGGGAATAGAATAATCCTGGACTACAGTTCTTAAATCCCAGAATTACATTACTATTTAACAAATACTACATCAGTTTCACTGCTGTCAGGTATGTCTCCCTCACTAGATTTTAGAATCCTCAGAGTAAGGAATGGTCTGATATATCATTATATCCCTAAATCCTAGCACACTGCTGTGCACATATTAAGGATTCAATATTTGTTTAAATAAATGAATATCTATCTATTACTATTCTTGGAATATGTATTTTTTAAGCACTTGCATATTAGGTAATCATCAGGTAATTTCAACAATTTAATTTAATTTAATGCAACAAATATATGTTGTCCATTACCCCCTTCTCTGTGCTGTGAGATGGGAAACAAAGATGAATTTAACTATTACATTGACCTCAAGCTACACTGCTATGAAAGACTCTAAGAAAAAGTGCAGGCAACAAAACAGCTTTCTGAAATCTTAGGGCTCCTGCAAAGGTTCAAAGCCATGGAATGGGCATTTTAATTATCCAAGGAGCTGGGGCCCTAATATGGCTGGTTCTGCAGTATGATAACATCTCTTAATTTTGGACAAAGCTCTCTGTGATATCAATAGCCAGACTGGGGGAGATCACCACACAACCTTCATTATCCATTTCCAATATTGGAGCTATTGATTATGTCTTACATTTAAAAGCCTTGAGGGAGAGGTATGGCTTATCTACACAAATATCAGCATAGTCAAAATAACTTGCATTTTTTGACTTATCCCTTTGGGATAACTACTAGCTTTAAAGATAGTCTGCAACCTGCTTTGAACAGCTTGTTGTGAGAGCTGGGCTTAGCGAGGTGTTTTGCTCATATAGATGGAGGTGCCATCTTCCTGTTCCCTCTCATTTTCATTTCACAGGCCCCTTTCTGATCTGACAGGGGAAGCAAATACGATTGATCAGTCAGGTTCCTTTTTCCCATATCCCGGAGAAGCATTTAATCTTTGTATTTAAGCAAAACAAGACATCATATGTGTCCTCCCATAAGCTCTCCCACACCCATTCTGCAAAAGGAATTACTGGCTCCTCCTCCCTTTGTAGGGTAGATTTATTCATTAAATACATTTAATAAGCAACTTATTCACTAAATAATTTATTTAGTCAATCCAGCTTGTGTGCCAGCCCTTGTACTAAGCATTAAACCTCTAAGAATGGAGGTGCAGGTGGAGGGAGCAGAGTGGGAACGATCTGTGAAGAGAGCAACAAGTAAGAAAGAGAAATGGGTACACAGAGGGTAGAATTATTCTGGTGTTCTGGAGCTTGGAGGAGAAGCGGTGAGCAAGGAGACTAGAGACCTAAGCTGGGAGCTGATCATCGAGGAATGCAGGTTATGTTAAGGAGTTTGGACTTTGTATTGAATAAAATGGAGTCATGCAAAGTTGAAGTGAAAGCTAAGTGTTTTTAAACGATTAATAGCACTGGAGAGCTGTCCTATGGAATATGATAGCCAGCAGCCACACGTGCCTTATTAAGCTCATAAAATGTGGCTAGTCCGAATTGAAATGTGTTGTAAATGTAAAATATACGTTGGATTTCAAAGATTTAAATACAAAGGAATATAGAAAAGAATATAAAATATATCACTGTTAACATTATGTATATTGCATATAGTGCAATATATATATTTTGCATGTAGTGGGTGAAATAAATGATATATTATTAACAGCACCCAGTGGTTTTTTTTTTTCTTCACTTTTTTTATCTGGGTACTAGAAAGTTTAAAATTACGCATGAGGCCCACATTATATTCCTCATGATATCTTTCAAAAACTCCTGATCTAGTTGAGAAATGACAGAGGTCTAGAGAGAACAAAAGATATGAGGCTGAAGTAGAGAGGGCAGATTATTTTATGTTTATTTACAATAGTGAACTTTAAACTAGGATTCCTATGCTCTTGGGTGACAAAAAAAGAATCTTTAAGAGGCACTGAGGTACACAGATGTTTTTGTCACAACTTTCCTGTAGATCTTTCCTAAACCCCAACTACCTAAGCAAAGTCCTGGGGTTAAGGGAAACATCAGATAAGTTCTCTTATTTTATCTTTCCTTGAGAAAACGCCTGTTTCCACTAAAGAAACAAGGACCTTTCATCCACCCCAGCCTCCCCAGGGTGAATTGCTCCAGCAGGAAAAACCTCAGGGCCACCAAACAAAGAACAACACAAAAGATTGGTGAAGAGTTGCAGAGGTGAAGGCCAGAGCCCAGGTAATAAATCCTTGGACATTGGGGTTGCCTATTTTTTGCTTTCAATGACATTGAAGGAGACCTGATAAAAGTAACAACTGATATATCATTAAAAATATATATATATATGTTTTTTTTTGCAGGGGAAGCTTCGTCCTATGCTAACATCTGTTGTTAATCTTTCTCCTTGTTTTTTCCTTCTTTTTCCCTCCCAGAGCCCCATCACATAGTTGTGTATAGTTGTAAGCTCTTCTGGTTCTTCCATATGAGCCACTGCCACAGCAGGGCTACTGACAGATGAGCGGTGCAGTTGCACACCCGGGAACTGAATCCAGGCTGCCAAAGCAGAGTACGCCAAACTTGAACGGCTAGGCCATGAGGGCTGGCTCAAAAATAATTTTTGAGGAAAGATCACACTATGACTTTTGGGATATTATTCAGAAGGAGACAAAAGGCTAGGAAAGTTGCTATGACAAAATCTGTCCATTCCCATTGACTTATATAGGTGAAAATTTTTCTCAGTGCTTACACTTAAAAAACATGTAGAAAAATAAGAATAAAATTGATGTTGAATCCTGTTTCACTCAATCCTTAAGTAATATTCATCCATGGATACATGCAGTAAGCGAAAAAAAAAATCATTTCTCTGATTGAGATGCATTTTCAATAAAATTTAGCTTTTATCTCATAATTATTTGCTAATGTTAAAAAATATGTATACGGTTTTAATCAATATCTGAATAATAATTGTAATAATAACTCAATCTAGAAGAAAAAATTAACACTTAGAATTTTATGTCCCAGGAAATGGGAATAATCTAATTTACATACGTATTTTTATTTCAGAGAAGTTTGATAGGTTGATCAATAAAAGACTTTCAAGCATAACAAATATATTACATTAGGATAAAATTCTGTGGAGGAAGTAGATTAGAAATACAAATCCAAGGAATAAAAGTAACAAAGCAAAATTTCTCATTGTTAAAGAAGAGCTTGTTCATGTATTTTTAAAATGGATGATGGTGGGTATTAAAATCACCCTAGTCTTTAGATTCCATTGAATACATTTAGAAGAGTGATGCAACAGTTTTTCGTTTAAATGTTAGTTTTTACAATGTGTTGTAAATTACATCCTCTGCAACTATTTACATTTATGATGAAACATTGTAGATGTCAACTAAAAAAATGTGTGAGGGGATATATAGTTATTTCTCTTAATTCTCCCATAGGGTGTGTGAAGCAAATGGTTTGAAGACCACTGATTTAGATGATAGAGTTACAGAGGGCTTGGTGACCTATTCGGGATCCGGGGTGGAGGAGAGGGAGTCTTTGGCATTGCTGAGCACACCCCAGGAGATCAAGCCTAGTTTAGTTACAAAGCCATGTTGGCATTTTCTCCAGTGTCATTCTTCACTGTGAGGAACAGCACTATGCATCTCTGGCCTCCAGGCACTAAACGCCAGTAGCCATCCCTTTTCCTTGAGACACCCCAAAGTGCCTATGCATTTCCAAGCAGTGCCTTAGAAGGAAATCCGTGCCCTGGCTGAGACCCACTAGAGGAAGACTTTCTATTCCTGTTTTAGCAGATGAACTGCAGAGGTCTTAAAGAAGATTTTGCCACCATTTTTACCTCCAGCTTGGTTTGCCAGGGGGTCTGTCAGGAACCAGCACATCACTCTGTCACACCAGAACCGTAATATGACATGAGAGAGACAGCTCCACGTTTCCATCCAGATAATAGTGGAATTATGCTCTTGAAAGGGACTTGGAGTTCAGACCATCATTTTATTTGCACCCCAGGAAGCACACCTGCTCCACCCATCAATATTTGATGGCTATTGAAGAGAGGACAGAGCTGACATGTTGTCAGAATTTATCAAGTAAAGAACAAGAAGCAAGCTTGAACTTGCACCGGAGTTGCCCATGGGGAGTCTGGGTAATTGGGAGATTGCCCTCTTCATCTAGACCAGAATTTGATGTAAGCAGCCAGCAGGGGGTGAGGGAAGTCTATGGGTGTGCAGGGAGGTGGGAAGATGGGGAGAGGGTGACTCCACGTGCTATAAAATCTGGTACAGGGAAAACATGTCTAAAATAATATGCCCAGATTCTGTGATTTCTGTCTCCGGCTTCAGCAGTGAAGGCTCGTTTTGTGTTATGAAGAAAGTTTTGGCCCCTTCCTCTGGGTTACATTCCTTGACCATTTATCCAAATGAAACTGGTTTAGGGGTCCTTCTCCTGCCTTTTCAGATCACCCTCTGATTCCTTCTGTAATAGTACTGTTTACATTCTTGGTGTGCAGCCAGTCGGATGGGATAAAAGAGAAAGAAGGAGAAAAAGATGATGTTCTCTAAGGTCAGAAGTAGAGGCTGGAATAGAATTCAAAGCCTCTAACTCTTCCATGTGCTTTTTCTCTGTGGCTTTCTCACCAGGTTTCTCTGTGCTTATGCTCTATTGTCTCGGCTGTTTCTTGACGCATGTCCAGTCTTCACGTACAATTTATATGTGCTTATAGTGAATACAGTTACCTAATGGAGTATTTTGAAATCAAGGATTTTGGGGCAGTGAAGTCTTTGTTGAGGCTCAGGGCTCTCTAGAGATGGCATATGAAGGGGGGACACACGAAGCCAGCAATCAATATTCACATTACACAAACTATGTGCCAGGCACGCCCTGCGCTAGACACAGGACATCAACAAAGGAAATCCAGAAGCTATTGAGACAGAAACTGTGACAGGGAAAACCAAGAAATTAAAGAGCTTTATAGAATAAAGAACCTACAAATGTAGTACAAACTTAGTATAGGGGCGGCCCCGTGGTTTAGTGGTTAAGTGCACGCGCTCCGCTACTGGCGGCCCTGGTTCGGATCCTGGGCATGCACCGACTCACTGCTCGTCTGGCCATGCTGAGGCCGCGTCCCACATACAGCAACTAGAAGGATGTGCAACTGTGACATACACCTATCTACTGGTGCTTTGGGGAGAAAAAGGAGGAGGACTGGCAATAGATGTTAGCTCAGGGCCGGTCTTCCTCAGCAAAAAGAGGAGGATTGGCATGGATGTTAGCTCAGGGCTGATCTTCCTCACAAAAAAAAAAAAAAAAGAAACTTAGTATAAAACCATGAAGAGGCTTTAAGAGTCAAAGAATTATATATGTTCAGAAAATGAAGTAGCCTTAAATGTTATTGTATGAAATGCTTAAGAAGTATGCCCAGCCCATGCCTCCCTCTTGGGAAGGGCCTCCATGATTCCACTCATGGCATGTTTGTGTCCAGTGATTTTTGGCCACCACACCACATCTCATGAGCACCTGATCCAAGCTAAGCCAGTTAGATTCTTTCCCTCCTCAGTATTGGAATCAAATGACAAACACTGTGAACAAAAGATTCCAGGAACTGGAGCCATAAGGCGACAGCGGATCCAGAAGTGATGGCCAATGTCTATCACTGACAACTAAGTGGAGAAAACCAGTCTGCAGAGGGAAGGTACAAATGAAGCAGAGACAAAGAGAGTGGCAAAGAGGAGAGATAAGTGGTCCCAGACACGCACATAAGGAAGTTCACGATGTGAGATCCAGCTATGCTGTCCGATTTTGGGATCTGCAAGCTTCCCCCACACTTTTCAAATAAATCTCTTTTGTTTGAGGTTATTTGAGTGAGTTTTCGTTTTTTTCATCTTATAGAATCCCTAGCTAAGACAGTCCTGTCATTCAAATCCCTTATTTTCAGAAGGGAAACAGTCCCAGAAAAGAAAAATGATTTATTTAAATTCCAATTAGTGAGAGAGTCAGGCCAGACCTGAATTTCCTATGCTCCTGGCTGGATTTCTGAGTAAAGGAACAACCAGCTTCGAAAGAGTTCGCTGATGTCAATTCTCCTGATTCCCCATTCCAGGTCCAGACCACCATAGTCTAAGATTCTGAACTGATGTTCAGTCATCCAGTTCTTGGAAAAAAAAAATGTGTCTGTCTATATTTTTGCTTACTTGATTTTAGAATTTGGCATTTACACACTATTTCTATGGATTAAATATTATTGCTTTTAATCATAGGCCACCTCAAGGCTTAGAGTACAAAGACCATTTATCCATCTGTAAGTGTTCTCTTTAACTCTTGGGCCAATATCTGATCTATTAGGAACCCAGCTCCATGATGAGCTGACCTAGGAGAGTATTCATCTCTGTCTCCATTCACCAGGGCTTCTTTTGCCTGTATTCTAACCATCTGTGACACAGGCCCCAAACTGAAACAGGCCCTGAACTGCCCTCCACAGAAATAGTAGGAGCCTCTATCCTAAATGGAGGTCTCACTGTCTGGACAACCAAGTCTGCCCTGAGAGTCTGCAGTCCTGGCCGTTGTCCTTGCTCAGACTAGGGCCTTCATGTCCTCTTAGCAAATCTTTGGTCAAATACTATCTCTTCCCTGTGGGGCTTTTAATCTCTCCAGGCCTTTCTTCCTCAGCTAGTCTGGGTCCTGTGTGTTGATCATCTAAATTAAAACTACTTTCAGTCTAGCACCTTCAAAGTTCTTTCATCCCTGTCATTCTGCCACTCCTCACCCATAACATCCTAATCTCAGACAGTGCCGTCATCCACCTTCTCCATGCCGACCCCTCAGCAGCTGAGTCCAGCTTTCAGATGAGCATCAATACACACTTAAGGTCTCCAATCTCAGCTGAGTCCTTGGCAATGCCCATTGGTCCTTTTCCTTGTGGTTATCAACACCTATTTTCATTCTAATCCAGTGTAACTCAGTCCCAGAAAAAGGGAACTCCCTTCATCGGGAATACCTGAGGACCTCATAGTCTATTTACTTCCATTCCCTACTAATCTTTCACTCCTACAACACTATCTATATCCAAACTTTGCGATATCTCTTCCAAGCCCAGAGAGAAAGTAATTCTTCTTCTACACAAGGATAACTCATTCATCTGGGCTCTCTCTTGCTCCCAAGGGGTGGACCACAGTATTTCAATTAGTCCCCAGCTTTAGGGTAGTTTTAGCCTCTCTGTTCCTATTGACTCATTTGCTTGAGCCTATAACAAAGTCAAGTCACTTGTAGCTGGTCTCAATCCATTCCCGAGAGATTAAAGCCCAATGCCCTACGGCATCGATTGTATCTAATGACCTAATTTTGCTCCTATGTACCTAGATTGAAAGTGTGCTTCCTGGGTTACTCATGACCAAAACCTCATCAATAGATGACTCTCCAAGAAAAAAGCCTTTATTTGTAGCATTTGCCAATTCTCATGATAAAAATACTCCCATCATGCCTGATTTTGAGCTCACAGTATAATATCGCTGAACTTGGAGCCGGGAAGAGATATGTAATCGTACAGGATTACAGTATTTCCACTGTACAGATATAGGAGATGTAAATAACTTCA